>NC_064629.1:574180359-574483389 GCF_023864275.1 Schistocerca cancellata
TGGCAAGCATTTCGGTCACGGAACTTCAACTCAGACAATAAGACCTTCATCCAATACTACAGCCCAAGAAAGAATTCGCAATTCAACAAACCTTTAATCAGTGTCGTTGGATATGATATTACATTAATGTAGAGGTAAGCAGTGATTCTCAGTCAACACCCAAAGCTAAGTTATGAGCAACTAACAGATCTTGGTTAAATAAAGGAAAAAGGCAACAGTGTGCAAGAAAATTGTATGAAACAAGAACTTACCTGAACAATCCTGCTGTTCTACAGCACATGATGGGTGAACAGGAACAAGTAGCGAAGAAAATATCAGAAGAACAGCAGAAAAAACTGGAAATTAAATTTGCTCATAAGAAAACTGTTGGAAGATAACTCTCCCACTCGCCCCCCCTCCCCGTCCCCCTCTTACATACACATTGTCAAGACTCCAACACACACATTTTACCCAAGTCTAACGAATCTCACTAACTTACAACTGACTGAAATGGAAACAATTGTTATAGAAGGATCGTAAATATAAAATTACGAGGAACGAATTACAAACGCAGAAATTGGAGATATCATAGTAAAAACAATATAATGTAGTACAAGAAGGAAAAAAGTGGAATAGTGAAATAAATACAGGTCTACACAGATCTAATCGGGGAACTGACAGTAAAATAACCAATTAGCTCCATCAAAAACAAGAAAGCTCTTAGAAACAAGAAAATAATAAAGAACCACTAACAGTTTAGTAAATAAAGAAAGAGCTACAGGAAAGGGGGGCAATGGCTACAAAAGCAGACAAAAGCAACTCAGATGGGCCAATGAGTAAATTAAAATGTATGCATAAAACAAAGACCTATTATAAAAAATAATCAGAATTGAAGTCTTATCCAAGAATTAGATTCCAAATGAAATATTAAAGATATCAAACTTACAAAAGCAAGGAAAAAAGCCAAAGTACGAAAATATCCAGCAGTACCTACACTCGAAAGCCAGACCAAAATACATATGAAGAGAACAGCCCCATGAGACAATCCAGCAAATTCAAGAGTGCTTCCTCAGACCACATTGCAAATTCACGCATTTGTTGCAATCAAGCAATAAGGAAAAACGATAACGTACCAGAATGCTGCTACAATTGCAATTGATGAACGTTTTACATTAGCAGTAGGCCTGTTTCGTCGTTTTCGCCATTATCAGGCTGTCTGCAAGTAAATATGCGTCGTTAAAAGTTGTAACATTATAACTAATAACAATTTTGTTTTCCTGCGTGCTATTACTTCCATATTGCATCTTGCGTTGTCTTACAGCTGCAAAGGGCATTTCCAACTGCTGCCAAACTTTTAGATATTGAACTTAGTTATCTCTATTAATTACTGTTGATCGCAAATGAAAGCTAGGTCTTTCATCGCTTGTATCTACTGTTGTGGTTTTGATAGCTACGACTGACAGGTAATCCAGCGATGCTGTGTGGTTACAATTTATTTATTCATTTGTCTATGTATTTTAATTCTCTATGGCGTGGTATTTATAATCTTTGTCATGTTTTCGTGGTGTGTATACATCTGTGTGTTTATTTTACTACGACTAACCCGAATCGAATTGCGTCTAGATTATTTTTATGTTTTATGTCCGTTTTTTCGTTTAATATTTCACCAGGGTCTGTCAGTGATTGTATAGATTTCGATTTTTTCCAAAATGTTCATTTTAAATCCCTTTGGTGTTATATGTAGATTATCACTGCGTTTGTTGTGTGATCAACTTCATGATTTTCTGTTTTTAAACGGCTGAAGATAATGGATTGGTTTGTGAAGCTAATTATTCTGTGTTCTCTGTGCCTAATTTCAAAGTCTCTGCCAGTCTGTCCTATATAGAATTTATCACAGATTTTACAATTTATTTTATATATGCCTGGTAGTGTGTGCAGCGGTGGTTTTGTTTTATCAGGACGGATTAGTGTTTTGAGGCTGTGTCCGGTCTGTACGCAAGTATGTGGTATGTTTTGAACTTTTGTTTTGTGGGTATTTCTTTCGTTAATTTTACGTCGCTATGGATCTTAGTGGATCTAGATTACGGCGTTTGTCGTGTAGTTTTCTCACTATGCTTGGATCAAAGTTGTTTTGTTGAGCTGCGTTATTAAGGACTGACAATTCTTCTTATATATCTGCATGTTCTAAATGTAGATTTATTAGTCTGTTAATCATTGTGTTATGGTATGCACAGGTATATGTTTTCGGGTGGCTAGAATTTGCGTTAATAATATGATGGCTGTTTTTATTTTTTATTGTCAGATCCATAAAATTTTTGTTTTATTGGTTTCAGGTTCCGTTGTGAATCTGATTTTTGAGTGTAGTTCATTCAGCGTTTTATCTAACTGTTGGATGCTAGTGTTGGATCCGTATATTAGTAGCAGAGTATCAATCGCAACTGTCAGAACCACAACAGTAGATTGTAACCTCCCCCTCACTTATCGACCTTAATGACAGTGAAAAATTAAACCGCGTGTATCTAATGGAAATTTGGGAAAAGCAATCGTCACCGAAGTTAATTTGTCGGTAAAGAGGGAGGAAAGGGTTACATCTAAATGAAAGGAAAAATGCAAATGAAACTGGTGGAAATTAATTTTGAAAAGGGGTAAAGTTAATAAAGAAAGTAAATGTGCGGCCGTTACGTTAACAATTAACTAGCGGTAATTAGATATTTGAGATTTGGGGGAAATTACAGTCGCCAGTCCTAAGGACAATTACTATAGTAACCGAAAAAGAAAGGTTATTACACATACACTCCTGGAAATTGAAATAAGAACACCGTGAATTCATTGTCCCAGGAAGGGGAAACTTTATTGACACAGTCCTGGGGTCAGATACATCACATGATCACACTGACAGAACCACAGGCACATAGACACAGGCAACAGAGCATGCACAATGTCGGCACTAGTACAGTGTATATTCACCTTTCGCAGCAATGCAGGCTGCTATTCTCCCATGGAGACGATCGTAGAGATGCTGGATGTAGTCCTGTGGAACGGCTTGCCATGCCATTTCCACCTGGCGCCTCAGTTGGACCAGCGTTCGTGCTGGACGTGCAGACCGCGTGAGACGACGCTTCATCCAGTCCCAAACATGCTCAATGGGGGACAGATCCGGAGATCTTGCTGGCCAGGGTAGTTGACTTACACCTTCTAGAGCACGTTGGGTGGCACGGGATACATGCGGACGTGCATTGTCCTGTTGGAACAGCAAGTTCCCTTGCCGGTCTAGGAATGGTAGAACGATGGGTTCGATGACGGTTTGGATGTACCGTGCACTATTCAGTGTCCCCTCGACGATCACCAGTGGTGTACGGCCAGTGTAGGAGATCGCTCCCCACACCATGATGCCGGGTGTTGGCCCTGTGTGCCTCGGTCGTATGCAGTCCTGATTGTGGCGCTCACCTGCACGGCGCCAAACACGCATACGACCATCATTGGCACCAAGGCAGAAGCGACTCTCATCGCTGAAGACGACACGTCTCCATTCGTTCCTCCATTCACGCCTGTCGCGACACCACTGGAGGCGGGCTGCACGATGTTGGGGCGTGAGCGGAAGACGGCCTAACGGTGTGCGGGACCGTAGCCCAGCTTCATGGAGACGGTTGCGAATGGTCCTCGCCGATACCCCAGGAGCAACAGTGTCCCTAATTTGCTGGGAAGTGGCGGTGCGGTCCCCTACGGCACTGCGTAGGATCCTACGGTCTTGGCGTGCATCCGTGCGTCGCTGCGGTCCGGTCCCAGGTTGACGGGCACGTGCACCTTCCGCCGACCACTGGCGACAACATCGATGTACTGTGGAGACCTCACGCCCCACGTGTTGAGCAATTCGGCGGTACGTCCACCCGGCCTCCCGCATGCCCACTATACGCCCTCGCTCAAAGTCCGTCAACTGCACATACGGTTCACGTCCACGCTGTGGCGGCATGCTACCAGTGTTAAAGACTGCGATGGAGCTCCGTATGCCACGGCAAACTGGCTGACACTGACGGCGGCGGTGCACAAATGCTGCACAGCTAGCGCCATTCGACGGCCAACACCGCGGTTCCTGGTGTGTCTGCTGTGCCGTGCGTGTGATCATTGCTTGTACAGCCCTCTCGCAGTGTCCGGAGCAAGTATGGTGGGTCTGACACACCGGTGTCAATGTGTTCTTTTTTCCATTTCCAGGAGTGTATAATTAGCATTAGAAGTGTGGCCACTGAAGGTTGACACATGTAGTGTGAAAACTGAAAGTTTGTCAGAAGTAATAAATTTCACTACACTCTGACTTAATTTAGCAAAAGAATTAATAAAACCGGAAAATCGAAAGTTAATTTAGTGACTGAAGTTAATAGTGAGATTTCTTTCTGAAGCACATCGAAATTCAGTAAAATACGGTTAGTCTTGGACTACCTCAACAATCATTTCAAAAGCTACTTGAATCTACGTAATTTAGAAATAAGAGATTTAACTTTGAACTTGAATTAAATGATTCTGAACAATTAACAATAGTAAAATTTAGTACGTACCAAGCTGAGCTGCAGTCACAGGTAAGCTAAAATATGGTAAACTCGCACTCTTAATTTGTGCTTGTGTAATCTAAATATTGTAGCCAGCTATGAATACCATAACTGAACTTTGAAATTAAAGCAGTGAAATCGAATGATGCTGGCGTTTGAATTTCAACGACACTCGGGTTCATTCAGAAAAAGGAAGGGACCCTGCTTGGTAATGCAGTTGGGACATTGAGCAACAAAGGTTCATGCTACGTTGCTGTAATTTAGTTATGAAAATGGAGCAGTTTGAAAAGCTGAGGTCTGCCATACAGTTCTAAAACTTTACGTGCTTCCAGTCTTCCTTGTTGGCTGATAGAAGGTTTGAAGCCGTCGATCGAGGAGCTGGCGACAGTCACTCATTGTCGGCCGTCGCTGTTGCAGAAGCTAGATGTTGGCGCGCCTTCTTCTCGACACGGTCACCAGGCGAAACGGGCTCTTGATGTGCGCCAGCTAATGCTTCCCGTCCGCGACACCGTGTCAGAAACCATCATAGCAAGTCGAGCGCAATTATATGCTGCCCAACCCCGAAAGCGCGGCAACTCGCAGGAGCGTCACACAACACACCTGCTCCACTGCACCACCCCAGCCCGACGCTCCCTCTGCCCGCGCTCCACGCGACAGAGTTAACACTACCAAAGATCCTAAACACTTTGGTTCTCCCCACGACCTATCGATGTATTCGTTCGATAGCATAGTTTTCCCTAGGCCAGGAATTTGTTCTTCAAAACAGTTTCTTAGGATGCACCTGTTACTGTAGTGCCCTTTGGAACGCAATGGGTAAGGATTACGCCCTCGCTGTCCCAGAACATGGACACCATCATTTTTTCAGCACTGGCGGTTACCCGAAACTTTTTTGGTGGTGGTGAATCTGTGTGCTTCCATTGAGCTGACTGGCGCTTTGTTTCTGGATTGAAAAATGGCGTCCACATCTCATCCATTGTCACAACCGACGAAAAGAAAGTCCCATTCATGCTGCCATTGCGCGTCAACATTGCTTGGCCACATGCCACACGGGCAGCCATGTGGTCGTCCGTCAGCATTCGTGGCACCCACCTGGATGACACTTTTCGCATTTTCAGGTCGTCATGCAGGATTGTGTGCACAGAACCCACAGAAATGCCAACTCTGGAGGCGATCTGTTCAACAGTCATTCGGCGATCCCCCAAAACAATTCTCTCCACTTTCTCGATCATGTCGTCAAACCGGCTTGTGCGAGCCCGAGGTTGTTTCCGTTTGTTGTCACACGATGTTCTGCCTTCATGAAACTGTCGCACCCGCGAACGCACTTTCGACACATCCATAATTCCATCACCACATGTCTCCTTCAACTGTCGATGGATTTCAATTGGTTTCACACCACGCAAATTCAGAAAACGAATGATTGCACGCTGTTCAAGTAAGGAACACGTCGCCATTTTAAGTATGTAAAACAGTCCTCATTCTCGCCACTGGTGGTAAAATTTCATCTGCCGTACGGTGCTGCCATCTCTGGGATGTATTGACAATGAACGCGGCCTCATTTTAAAACAATGTGCATGTTTCTATCTCTTTCCAGTCCGGAGAAAAAAAATCGGAGGCCTTAGAACTTGAATGCACCTTGTATAAAGTCAGACACAGCAGAACATAAACAGAGAACACAAACACAGAGGATACACACGCAAATGCACAGGAACAAGAAACAACCACATGGACAGATAAGCAGTGGGTCAGCGGAATGCACGCTACACGGCGTCTGGCTCATAGCTGTTCTTGAAGTGACCAATCTGTAACAGTTTGTTGTGTCATTGTTGTGCCAACTGCTGCTCAGGTTGCAGCTGCAGATGCAGTACGATAAGCCAGAGCCATACGCCGAACATGATGGTCTTCCTCTCGGTAGTGCCACATGGCCGTCCAGAGCCCAGTCTTCTTGCGACGGTATATTCTCGTGACCACCGTAATGGCGTCATTGTCAGCATGAGAGTATTCATGACTGACATCAGCTCACCGCGTCCAATCTCAAAGGTAACTAACACTCACGACCGTTACAGCATGTATTTAAACCAAACTCGATTTGCATCACCATAGTGATGTTACTAGCCCCACGACTGTAGCACATACACTCCTGGAAATTGAAATAAGAACACCGTGAATTCATTGTCCCAGGAAGGGGAAACTTTATTGACACATTCCTGGGGTCAGATACATCACATGATCACACCGACAGAACCACAGGCACATAGAACAGGCAACAGAGCATGCACAATGTCGGCACTAGTACAGTGTATATCCACCTTTCGCAGCAATGCAGGCTGCTATTCTCCCATGGAGACGATCGTAGAGATGCTGGATGTAGTCCTGTGGAACGGCTTGCGATGCCATTTCCACCTGGCGCCTCAGTTGGACCAGTGTTCGTGCTGGACGTGCAGACCGCGTGAGACGACGCTTCATCCAGTCCCAAACATGCTCAATGGGGGACAGATCCGGAGATCTTGCTGGCCAGGGTAGTTGACTTACACCTTCTAGAGCACGTTGGGTGGCACGGGATACATGCGGACGTGCATTGTCCTGTTGGAACAGCAAGTTCCCTTGCCGGTCTAGGAATGGTAGAACGATGGGTTCGATGACGGTTTGGATGTACCGTGCACTATTCAGTGTCCCCTCGACGATCACCAGTGGTGTACGGCCAGTGTAGGAGATCACTCCCCACACCATGATGCCGGGTGTTGGCCCTGTGTGCCTCGGTCGTATGCAGTCCTGATTGTGGCGTTCACCTGCACGGCGCCAAACACGCATACGACCATCATTGGCACCAAGGCAGAAGCGACTCTCATCGCTGAAGACGACACGTCTCCATTCGTCCCTCCATTCACGCCTGTCGCGACACCACTGGAGGCGGACTGCACGATGTTGGGGAGTGAGCGGAAGACGGCCTAACGGTGTGCGGGACCGTAGCCCAGCTTCATGGAGATGGTTGCGAATGGTCCTCGCCGATACCCCAGGAGCAACAGTGTCCCTAATTTGCAGGGAAGTGGCGGTGCGGTCCCCTACGGCACTGCGTAGGATCCTACGGTCTTGGCGTGCATCCGTGCGTCGCTGCGGTCCGGTCCCAGGTCGACGGGCACGTGCACCTTCCGCCGACCACTGGCGACAACATCGATGTACTGTGGAGACCTCACGCCCCACGTGTTGAGCAATTCGGCGGTACGTCCACCCGGCCTCCCGCATGCCCACTATACGCCCTCGCTCAAAGTCCGTCAACTGCACATACGGTTCACGTCCACGCTGTCGCGGCATGCTACCAGTGTTAAAGACCGCGATGGAGCTCCGTATGCCACGGCAAACTGGCTGACACTGACGGCGGCGGTGCACAAATGCTGCGCAGCTAGCGCCATTCGACGGCCAACACCGCGGTTCCTGGTGTGTCCGCTGTGCCGTGCGTGTGATCATTGCTTGTACAGCCCTCTCGCAGTGTCCGGAGCAAGTATGGTGGGTCTGACACACCGGTGTCAATGTGTTCTTTTTTCCATTTCCAGGAGTGTATAAACCTCCTGCAGTCTCATGGCCACCACAAATCCTACCACTACTACAACATCCATATATCAACGTAAGCGACTACAACAGTCATCACACCCAATGGAAATACAAAGAGAACGATGACAACGGCGAGGCACTTGCAAACTGGGCGAGTGAAAACAATATGTACAGTCGTGCTCAAAAGTATCCGAAAGACCTGAATTGCATTTCGCCTGATTCGGGCACAACCCTCATAACGCAGCTGTCTAGCAGGTCCTCTAATCGCTCCTCGGTACAGTCGTCTGACTATTGAAAATGGTTCCAACAAATCACCACTAGAAAACACTGCTCTGTATCGCAATAACTCAAAATGTAAAGTAATACCACGATAATACAAATATCAGGGAACACCTTATCACAGATAAGACTGTCCTTAAGGCTTGTAAGCTCATATTTATTACAATAAATGACATATTTGAAATGTTACCATTCTCATTATTACGTCAGATAGGTAATGCACGTATTAAGTTCGTCGTATTCATGACATGATTTCCTCTTCAAAGTAACATACCGTACTTATTATTTAACACAAAATGACATTAAAAATTAGAGTTTTTTCACGAGCTGCTAGTTAGAATATATATGAACTTCAAATGACACGACGAACTGTCCCGTTCTGCATACGGATTCAAACCGAGGACATGCAGACTAAGCAAAGATTTCGTGACTGACGGAAACTAACATTCATTCCTGACTAGGCATACAGAGAGTGATACACCTCGATTTCAGACAGTATCAGTTAGGAAATATCAACTTTAAATTACATAACGTAAACATTTTTATCGGACGCGAATTCCTATCCACCATCAGTTGTCCCTGTTAACGAACTACGATAGATGTTTAGATGTTAAATATTGCTTCTTCACAAGTAACTTACTTGAAATGCCATGAGGTAAAGCTTTGTGTTACATGGATGCGAACCCAGAACCTAATCGGATTGTTATAGAAGTACAATCGACTGTGACATATCGGATATTCTCGGCAGTAGCTAGATGTTTTAACTGAAATGAAGAGACGAAACATTAATTTTTTCCTCCCGGGACTCCAACCCGGCACCTATCGCTGTTATATTCTAGAAAAAAAGAACGTTAAATATGGGTTTGTTACACCAGCAGCGACATGCGAGCATGTTTGAACAAGAAATAATATGATGAAGAGCTCAGTACTGACTGGTAATAAAACCCCACACATACCGTTGTTGACTGCACACAAAGAGAGTCAGCTACCGAATTTTTCTCCACCAGAAGCTCGGCTTAACATCCTTGAACTTACAGTGATCTCGCAAATAGTCTTGTGTCTCACTGGGAGTCAAAAACGTCAGATATCGGTAGTGTTGACAAATAATGAAAATACATTAAAAATCAAAATTATTATCCACCAGCAGATAGGTGTTCTTATGCTAGAGCTTCAAAGGTTACTGGTGAAAGGGTTTCTCCATGTCGCCACTTCTGACTTTATTGTGATTCAACCTAATGTCTACTTGGTAGAGAAGGAATATCATGTTTAATGTGAATTTCAGACCACAATGCCATTATACCTTCTTCACTTGGCGTAGCCAGAAGAGAACAGAATCCGTCTCTCTCTATCAAAAATCACCAACAGAAGTTGGAATCGAACCCAAACCATGAGTACATGAATCTATCCGCAATCCAACAGACCACCAAATCCTCTTTTCTATAGCTCATTTTTCTATTGTAACGCCGTTGCGCCACACTCGATGAGAATTCTGACACACAGGCTCCCTGTAGTGGTTTGCAGCATGTTCAGTACATTCATTTACTTGGTTGACCGAATTGCCATGAACTAGATGCCTCGGCTACCCAGTGCATACACTCGACTATATTTTGTAATCACGGAAATAAAAACATGTAACTGCCACCTACACAAAACTGCCAACAGTGTAGGATGCAGGAATTTAAATAGGAGTGTTCCTTTCCACTTGAGCTACTCTATTGCGCTATCTGTTTGTTGAAAACGTCATGCAGTGGAAAAGAAAAGCTGTAACTGTCTGTCTCTCAGAAGTCTACGTCCGGCCATATGCATTATCTCACAACGCTGTGAAATGTGGAAGTTCTGAAGGAATTGTTGTTGACTTCTGCAGGAGCTCCAGCTGCAGTTCGGCTAGTAGTGTAATGGTAACTGTAGTTCGCTGTAAACAAAACGTCGCGCGGCCCGCATCTCGTGGTCGTGCGGTAGCGTTTTCGCTTCCCACGCCCGGGTTCCCGGGTTCGATTCCCGGCGGGGTCAGGGATTTTCTCTGCCTCGTGATGGCTGGGTGTTGTGTGCTGTCCTTAGGTTAGTTAGGTTTAAGTAGTTCTAGGGGACTGATGACCATAGATGTTAAGTCCCATAGTGCTCAGAGCCATTTGCACCATTCTCAAAACGTCGCGCGTTCAAATACATTCACTGCTACATTTTTAAACGCAATTCTGCTGTCTGCTGAAGTTATCAATCTAATGGAACTTTGAACATAATTCCCTTTACTTCTCGACCAAACAGATGCATGTGGAAAAAGCGCCAACTACTGCGACATGTTGTTCTTTTCAGGTTTAATAGACGGCCAGGCGGCAGATGCATCCTGAAACTCTTGTATTATGTATGGGGAGAGCGCATCGTGCCAAAATACGTCAGCAAAGTATTTTCTACATTAGTTGTCATGTGGTAGTGGCATTATATTCTTCTTCAAACATTGTTTGACAGCTTTAACTTAGAACAAGTTTTCTACATGTAATCAATAAACTGCACGTGCATTGTCAGACTGTTACAGATAACATCAGAGAATTCGCATATATCGTTGATGACTAATTTCTCTCTCACGTCTAGTATTGTTTAAACAACACTAAAAGGAACCCTACGAAAATTGTGCACTGTATTATAAGAAATGAAATAAAACTACCCATGATAACCTTACGACGAAAGTCTGTGTACACAAGCGTGCCTCTATCGGACCGTATTAGTAAAACACTACTCACTTAGATTTCGATTGGGTCTGTGTTTAATTGGTATGCTGTGTCATACTCACTAGGTATGCAAATGTAGCATTTCATAAATAAAGTTGTGTATTCCCAGAAACCCAAAATTTGCTTGTGAGCAACGGAAAGAGGCATTACCTGTTGTGCAGCATTGTAAGCTTTTTACCATTGCACTATGAGCCGAAAGTATTTTCTTGCGTTTTCCTTATCGATGTTTGATCTGACTGCTTATAGCTCTTTCACAGAAGGGATTAAAAAGGTCGTAGATAGCGAGACCGGAAACGCGAACCAGAGCAGACGCTTTTTTTTTTCAGGTCAGTACGTTACCACAGAGCTAGCGAAAAGGTATGTATCTGGGCTTCCTATTACGAGCCTAATAGTGTGTAGAACTCCTAAATCGCTATTTAAAGGACAAGATTAGTTGCGATTTCCACATGTAACGACTTTCCTGGGCTGAAAACAGTAAATTTACAATCATTTGTTATACCTCAAGCGATAATAACTCAGATTATTCAATGGAAATGACAGTAAAAATCAAGTGAACTTCGAGGCTTAATTCCGTGCACACCAGGAAGTAACTCGTCGATCACAGGGTTGCCAAACATACCTTGCCTCGTTGCCAAATCTCACTTACAATACCAGCAGCAAGAAGACGAACCGATGTGTTCCTACAGAGGGCTGGGAACCGACCATAACTGACATCTCAAAGACGCGGCTGGAAGGCGTGGAATACGTAACGCGTCTGGTTCGCATTTCTGTAACTAGGTTTAGGTACGGGAGCGTAGTTACTAATAATACTCAGAACTGACTGTAAAGTAAGTATCATAAATCAGTAACTCTCGTAGTTGTTTTTATATTTCTTTCGTAAGTGTACTCAAAACTAAGAAACTCATTCATGGACGTTTTCGTGCCTCGCCGATAGTCGAGCACAACAATCAAATGAAAATAAAAAGAATTGTGTGTGTGTGTGTGTGTGTGTGTGTGTGTGAGAGAGAGAGAGAGAGAGAGAGAGAGAGAGAGAGAGATAAACATAAAAAAGAAAGAGAGAGAGAGTAAATAATTGTTGTAAAGAAATAGCATCATGGTATGTACAGAAATCTTTCATTAAAATGACACATTCCACATCATTACGAAATATATCCATGATCTATGGATCAAATATTAATCTAATCTAATCTAATCATATTGCTGACTAGGCATGAAGAGTCATGAATTGCCGAAATTTTCTCCAATATCAGTAGCCAAATCTTAACTTGAAAATAAAAGAGCACAGTTTTTGTAATGAACCGGGACCCCTAACAAGACCCTTTCGTCCCTGTTAACTAACCACGAAAGATGTCTCATATACCTCCACTCAGAAGTAAGTGCGCATGCATTTAAAGACGAAGCGCATGATGTGATGTTCTGTGATGGAGATACGAACCCAATTAATTAAGAAAAATCAAATGTTACGTATCGGTGTTTCTTACGAGCTGCTAGGTGTTTGAATCTAAAATAAGGGTACAAACTTTTGTGCCTAAGCGACAGTCGAACTGCACACCTACCGTGCATCCACGAATAAAGCTTAAGTATCAGTTGCTTACTCACCAACAGTAAGATGTGTGCGTGTTTGACCAGAAATAACGACCCCTATTGCGATTGTTGGCAACACATGAACAGACATTAAAAATGCACGTTAATTTTCACTAGCAGGTGGGTGTGCACTTGATAGGGCTTGAAATATAATTATGAATATTTTTGTACTGGATCCTTTGGAGGAGAACTAGAGAAGATTGCAGTCTTGGGAAAAGGAACGAAATGATTGAACTATACTGTTCTGAGAGATTCAGATCCTCGCAAGAGGAGATACGAATTCGAATCACAGTCCAGCACCAAATTTTTCAACGTCTCTAGTTCAATCAAGTACAAGTAAAATAAGAGACCTGTTCCTTTAAATGGCTATCGGTTCATCAAATAAAATAAAATGTCCTAATGTAAGTAAGTTTACTGGCGACTGTATTTCTGTTTGCCATGACTTCCGCTATATCATTACCCAACGTAAACCGGCTCTGCCCAGTTGGTAATGAAGGAACGTGATGTTTAATGCGGATTTTGGATTATTACGTCTTTCTCTTGAGGTTACCAGAGGTAAAATAAATCTGTTTCTGCCTCTTAAAAGTAAAATCGTGAACCCAAGCAGTGCACCTGTGATAATTCGTTCCACCAGGCCATTGTGGCCACATTTCCCAGCCTCAAGAGTGTGCTGAAACGGATGATGTGCTTAGCTTACAAAATGAGCCACGGTGGAGAAAATGCGAGTCTATTAAATGGTTAAGTAGAAGCAAGCTTCTGACGCAGAGATTATGCTATTCTCATGTCAGCAGGCTGTAAAGACTCTTCTAGGCATCATAGCCTCGATGTGAAGCCATTTTGAAATTTTCACTAATTCAGCAAATTTCTTAGTTCGAGAAAATCCACTGTGAAGTGTGAAGTTGCCGGATAATTCGATTATTACCGTCATTATTACTATCATTTTTTTCATATCGCTGCTGGAACACATGTGCTTAGACATTATTTAATGCCTTTTGGTCATTATAGAAGTAGTTGCCCAAGAACAGGTTCTTTCCCTGTCTACGGAATTCTTTTCATGTTAATATCGAACATCAGCAATTACTCGTAGATTACAGTAAAACGGAAGTAATTGATGAAGACGTCAGTTGTAACAAAACCGCTTTGTCCTTCTTCATTTACTTGCACCTAGGAATGGCTGTCGAATACTGCCAAACCAAAAGCCAAGGAATCTTACTGCCTTCCGTTATACGTCGCTGTCAGTTCTTCCACAAGATTTGGTCGACGTGACCTGTTTCAAGTTGTGTATGCCAGAGAATGTTTTAGAAAATCAATTGTTTTCCTTCGCAATAAACAGAATGATTTTCATTCTAAGCTATCCAAGTTCAAAATTTTCGCAATATTAGTTCAAATTTAATATTCGCTTCTGTAATATGGGAAAGTATTTCACAGTTGCAAAACCCGTATCCGACCCATTGACCTTACACTTAGTCGCTGACCATAAATTCTAGTTCAGAGTGACACCAGTTTAAGTAACCTAACGTAGCGAAGACTGTTTGCCAGCGCTCTTTCTCACTGGAAAATACGCAGTTAACCAATTGCGCTCCATAAGTACACTGTAACAGTAATTTCTGTGTGTATGCAATGCATACGGATTGTAGAATTTAGTGGTGCTCTCTCTTCCACTTCTGTATACAATATGCCTGATATAACGGGCCCTTTATCATTAAAGTCCCTGGGCAGTGCAACATCATACTGACAACAGTAATGTGCCTTTACTGACAACCTCACTGTCCGTTTTTACCTGATTTTGAAATCATTTAAATAAAACAACATGACCTTCCAGTGTACGTTTTTTCTCATAAGAAGCATAATGGCAATGAAGATTGAGGCATCAAAGAGAGACCATTTATGTTGTTTAATTTTTCTCCTTTTCTGTTTATGCCAACTTTGAGGCACTACATTCGATTCAGTTCTCTTTACTTTGGTGCAGGGACGCGCGGTGCCAACGCAGGCACAAACAAGAGATCCTTAATTTTAATGCCAAGCAGAAGCCACAGTGATAAATGGCAAGACTATGGGTACGAAGGTCTCGGGTTCGATACCTGGTCAGTCCCACGAATTTTATCTCCCATTTTACACTTATTTCCCCTCGTTCAGTGTTTGTTGATGTGAAAAATGCCGAGTTGCACTGTGGTCCACGTTAAACTGTAGGTTCCCCTATTAGCTGGCTAGGTAAGTCCACTCAAATGTCGGAGGAAAACAACTGCATACCACCTCCAACAGGACCGTGCCTATTAAAGCACTGAGGTGTTCAAACCAGTCTCCTAACTGATGACTGCTTTACTTTACTATGGGTTCCAAAGTTTATGATCTTCAGGTTAGTAACATTTTTGTGTTTTCACGCTGTAGCTTTGGTACCAGTAAACGTAAGTAAACGGCCGACCACTGTCACCGTTCGAGTTGTCAAGGTGGTAGACGACGGTGCTGTCGACCCCAGTTACAATCTTGTTCATGTCTATGTTTCAGTCGAATACCTCTTTGTGCCTTTCTGTGTATTTCAAGATATACTTTTATACAATTGGTACGCATCCACATTGATATCTGATAGAGCTGTATTTAGCAACATGAATCAGATACGTTTTCCGAGCAATATATCAGACAATACGTCAATGCAGCGAGATTTCGTTTGTGTGTTGCGCATGGTGCAAGAAATATTTGTGTTTTGCTTGCTTCTGTGATAGGTTTCACCCCACTGAATGCGCACAAGCTCACGAATAGACTATCAATAATTAAAATTACGCAATAATACTCGTGAAAGGTGTATATTTGCATTATATAACCCGATGAAAATAACTGTAAATAGATTATATGCCTACTTGCTTATTACTCGTGTTTCTAGATGCTTTCCTCAAAAAATAAAAATAAAAATAAAAAGAGAGAGACAGAGAAAGAAAACATAAATGTATTTCAAATATCAGCTCGGTGACGGCATGTTCGTCTAGTGATGTAAAGTAAGGATAGTTGATAGGTAATATCTCGTTGTACTAGCGATATGTATGGCTACAGGGTACTTTCCTTTCCCTCTGCAAACAACCAGAACAGAATTCATTAACAAAGTGGGAAGAACACCCATGCAGTGCGCCAATTAAACACTCAGCATTTCTTGGTTATTTTGTTAATCGTTACCAATTATGTGTAATGCTGTAAACATCCTTGATTACCTTTGTTATTGTTATTAGTCACCTCACAACAACTTTCCTATCACTCATTGCTGCCAATGCACGTAACGAATGGATCAGGATGAGCCGGCCAGTGTGGCCGAGCGGTTCTAGACGCTTCTGTTTGGAACCGCGCGACCGCTACGGTCGCAGGTTCGAGTCCTGCGTCGGTCATGGATGTGTGTGATGTCCTTAGGTTAGTTAGGTTTAAGTAATTCTAAGTTCTAGGGGACTGATGACCTCAGATGTTAAGTCCCATAGCGCTCAGAGCCATTTGAACCATTTGATCAGGATGAGTGGAATGTGGGATGTTTCGTCACGGAGAATATACACATTTATCTCGGCGTCTTGTGTTCAGGGTAATATGAAAATTTCATTAAGAGAAGACAACAATGGGATGCCAGTGATGCAGGCAATAATACCGAACTATTTCTGTCGACTTAACACCATGACGGCAGAAAAATTGGCGTCTCTGTGTATTTTGATTATGCTTCGCTAGCCTTCTTGGGACCTCGTTCCAATACCTCGTGGGAGCAGGTATAACATTTTGCTTTTTGAACAACCAGCAATAACACACAAAGATAGTAGATGGAAGGATACAAGCCGGCCGGTGTGGCCGTGCGGTTAAAGGCGCTTCAGTCTGGAACCGCGTGACCGCTACGGTCGCAGGTTCGAATCCTGCCTCGGGCATGGATGTGTGTGATGTCCTTAGGTTAGTTAGGTTTAATTAGTTCTAAATTCTAGGCGACTGATGACCTCAGAAGTTAAGTCGCATAGTCCTCAGAGCCATTTTTTGAAGGATACAAAGGAACAATCAGACTTATGGGTGTGGATCCAATTCATCATTAGAAGACTGAATAAGAGGGAAACGTTACGAAAGCAATGAATACACTGGTTAGTATACATTGTTTGTATAGATCTGAAGATGAAAAAGCGCAGATCTGCCCAGTGCCAGCATCTGCACTTTAGTTTCTGTTTTAATGGGCATAATTTTTAGTTTCTTCTCTTCTGAATTTTCAAATGTATTGATTATTACGTGGCACAGAATAATTAGTTAACTCTGTTTCTTATAGCTTCCATTGCCACTAACATTTTTCTACATTCTCGTGCAATTCATTAAATTCTAGTTGTATGATCACAAGACTGCACATAGATGCAATCGATTTCGAGGTGCAAAGTGTTTGTTATCTTACTTTTCGTGACAGGTGGGCAAAGTTGATTTCCAAAGACTTTTTATCGTACTGAAACAATCTTTTGTCACAAATTAACAGGGTAAGTGTTTTATTCGTATATATTTTGTGGGAAACTGTAATCGTGAAGGAAGTTGATACACCTGAATGTTTGACTTAACTGGTAGGAGAAAACGCTGCATATTAACCAAACCCTGCGCCTCCTCACAATATCTTCCTATGACACGAGCATGGGATTCTCCTCGCATACCGCTACAGAGCTGTTCCTAGCACAACTGAGAATTAGTAACATCGTCACAAAATTTGGCAACACTGTGGCAGGGCAATCAATTCCACATATGGTACTGAATTGACTTGCTAAATTCACTTGATGTACCCTTTCCATATGAATGGCTCGTGCTATATAACCCCTAGACACTGAAACAGAAAATTCATATTTTGGCTAAAGAAATGCTATTCTTCACATAAGTGACAACTTCTATTGTCGTTCACGATGCGTTATGAGGCTCTGTGACCGATACCATGATGAGATTGTTGTGGTGGCAGCATTGTGTCCATTGCCCCGTGCCCCCTCCCGTATCTCGTGTCGCAACGGCTCAATGAATCGTCAGTTCTAACCACGGCAGGGATCAGCGTGTGCCAGCTTTCATTCTGATTTATTTTATGGAGCTGTAAATTTTCAGAAACAATTCTGTAACGAAATCGGAAGAAAACTTTTACACATCAAGTCCTCTTGGTAGCTCGACACAGCAAGTTGTGTTGATGGTACTGTAACTGAGATTTGGCAACAAGGCAAGGTATGTTTGGCAACCCTGTGATCGACGAGTTACTTCCTGGTGTGCACGGAATTAAGCCTCGAAGTTCACTTGATTTTTACTGTCATTTCCATTGAATAATCTGAGTTATTATCGCTTGAGGTGTAACAAAAGATTGTAAATTTACTGTTTTCAGCCCAGGAAAGTCGTTGCACGTGGAAATCTCAACTAATCTTGTCCTTTAAATAGCGATTTATGGGTTCTACACGCTATTAGCCTCGTAATAGGAAGCCCAGATACATACCTTTTCGCTAGCTCTGTGGTAACGTACTGACCTGTGAAAAAAAAAAGCGTCTGCTCTGGTTCGCGTTTCCAGTCTCGTTGAGTATGACGTTTTTAACCCGTCTTTGAAAGAGCTATAAGCAGTCAGATCAAACATCGATAAGGAAAACGCAAGAAAATGCTTTCGGCTCATAGTGCAATGGTGAAAAACTTACAATGCTGCACAACAGGTAATGCCTCTTTCCATAGCTGAAAAGCAAATTTTGGATTTATAGGAATACATAACTTTATTTATGAAATGCTACATCTACATCTATGTGATTACTCTGCTATTCACAGTAAAGTGCCTGGCAGACGGTTCAATGAACCACCTTCATGCTGTCTCTCACCGTTCCACTCTCGAATGGCACGTGGGAAAAACGAGCACTTAAATTTTTCCGTGCGAGCCCTGATTTCTCTTATTTTATCGTAAAGATCATTTCTCCCTATGTAGGTGGGTGCCAATAGAATGTTTTCGCAGTACCTCTTGAGTATGACACAGCATACCAATTATTAAAACAGACATTCATCTTAAGTTTATCATGGGTAGTTTTATTTCATTTCTTATAATGCAGTGCACAATTTTCGTAGGTTCCCTTTTAGTGTTGTTTAAACAATAGTAGACGTGACAGAGAAATTAGTCATCAACGATATATGCCATTTCTCTGATGTTATCTATAACAGTCTGACAATGCACATGCAGTTTATTGATTACATGCAGAAAACTTGTTCTGAGTTAAAGCTGTCAAACAATGTTTGAAGAAGAATAAAATGCCATTACCACACG
Source organism: Schistocerca cancellata (assembly GCF_023864275.1). Taxonomy (NCBI): domain Eukaryota; kingdom Metazoa; phylum Arthropoda; class Insecta; order Orthoptera; family Acrididae; genus Schistocerca; species Schistocerca cancellata. The sequence goes on from NC_064629.1 coordinate 574,199,262, forward strand.
ACAGCTAATGTAGAAAATACTTTTCTGGCGTATTTTAGCACGATGCGCTCTCCCCATACATAATACAAAAGTTTCGAGATGCATCTGCTGCTTGGCCGTCTATTAAACCTGAAAAGAACAACATGTCACAGTAGTTGGCGCTTTTTCCACATTCATCTGTTTGGGTCAAGAAGTAAAGGCAATTATGTTCAAAGTTCCATTAGATTGATAACTTTAGCAGACAGCAGAATTGCGTTTAAAAATGTAGCAGTGAATGTATTTTAATGTGCGACGCTTTGTCTACAGCGCACTATACTTACCATTACACTACTAGCTGAACTGTAGCTACAGCAGCTCCAGAAGTCAACAACAATTCCTCCAGAACTTCCGCATTCCACAGTGTTATGAGATAATGCATATGGCCGGACGTAGACTTCTGAGAGACAGACAGTTACAGCTTTTCTTTTCCACTGCATGACGTTTTCAACAAACAGATAGCGCAATAGAGTAGCTCAAGTGGAAAGGAACACTCCTATTTAAATTCCTGCATCCTACACTGTTGGCAGTTTTGTGTAGGTGGCAGTTACATGTTTTTATTTCCGTGATTACAAAATATAGTCGAGTGTATGCACTGGGTAGCCGAGGCATCTAGTTCATGGCAATTCGGTCAACCAAGTAAATGAATGTACTGAACATGCTGCAAACCACTACAGGGAGCCTGTGTGTCAGAATTCTCATCGAGTGTGGCGCAACGGCGTTACAATAGAAAAATGAGCTATAGAGAAGAGGATTTGGTGGTCTGTTGGATTGCTGATAGATTCATGTACTCATGGTTTGGGTTCGATTCCAACTTCTGTTGGTGATTTTTGATAGAGAGAGACGGATTCTGTTCTCTTCTGGCTACGCCAAGTGAAGAAGGTATAATGGCATTGTGGTCTGAAATTCACATTAAACATGATAGTGCTTCTCTATCAAGTAGACTTTTGGTTGAACCACAATAAAGTCAGAAGTGGCGACACGTAGAAACTCTATCACCAGTAACCTTTGTTATACTAATTATTTATTTCTAGTGACGAAACAAACTCTATGTAGGGTCACAGGACACTTATTCCACCGATAAAATTGGTTCTCAACTGAGAATGCAACTCAGACCGCCCTTAACACGGAGTCTGATCCCTTTGTGACAATACAGCTCGACTACAATATGTTGCTTGTTCAAAACTGCAGATTCCTAAACATCTCCACATATTGCTCGTGAATGGGTTCGAATCCTGGCCCAGAACTAAAGTTTTCATTGCGTATTATGAAGCTCTAGCACGAGAACACCTATCTGCTGGTGGATAATAATTTTGATTTTTAATGTATTTTCATTATTTGTCAACACTACCGATATCTGATGTTTTTGACTCCCAGTGAGACACAGGACTATTTGCGAGATCACTGTAAGTTCAAGGATGCTATGGCGAGCTTCTGGTGGAGAAAAAATCGGTAGCTGACTCTCTTTGTGTGTATTCGACAACGATATGTGTGGGGTTTGATTACCAGTCAGCACAGAACTCTTCGTCATATTATTCCTTGTTAAAACTTGCTCACATGTCGCTGCTGGTGTAACAAACCCATATTTAACGTTCGTTTTTTCTAGAATATAACAGCGATAGGTGCCGGGTTGGAGTCCTGGGAAGGAAAAAATTAATGTTTCGTCTCGTCATTTCAGTTAAAACATCTAGCTACTGCCGAGAAAATCCGATACTTCACAGTCGATTTTTGCTTCTACAGGGTGTTACAAATAGGTACGGCCAAACTTTCAGGAAACATTCCTCGCACACAAAGAAAGAAAATATGTTATGTGGACATGTGTCCGGAAACGCTTACTTTCCATGTTAGAGCTCATTTTATTACTTCTCTTCAAATCACATTAATCATGGAATGGAAACACACAGCAACAGAACATACCAGCGTGACTTCAAACACTTTGTTACAGGAAATGTTCAAAATATCCTCTGTTAGCGAGGATACATGCATCCACCCTCCGTCGCATGGAATCCCCGATGCGCTGATGCAGCCCTGAAGAATGGCGTATTGTATCACAGCCGTCCACAATACGAGTACGAAGAGTCTCTATGTTTGGTACCGGGGTTGCGTAGACAAGAGCTTTCAAATGCCCCATTAAATGAAAGTCGAGAGGGTTGAGGTCAGGAGAGCGTGGAGGCCATGGAATTGGTCCACCTCTACCAATCCATCGGTCACCGAATCTGTTGCTGAGAAGCGTACGAACACTTCGGCTGAAATGTGCAGGAGCTCCATCGTACATGAAGCACATGTTGTGTCGTACTTGTAACGGCACATGTTCTGGCAGCACAGGTAGAGTATCCCGTATGAAATCATGATAACGTGCTCCATTGAGCGTAGGTGGAAGAACATAGGGCCCAATCAAGACATCACCAACAATGCCTGCCCAAACGTTCACAGAAAATCTGTGTTGATGACGTGATTGCACAATTGGGTGCGGATTCTCGGCAGCCCACACATGTTGATTGTGAAAATTTATAATTTGATCACGTTGGGATGAAGCCTCATCCGTAAAGAGAACATTTGCACTGAAATGAGGATTGACACAATGTTGGATGAACCATTCGCAGAAGTGTACTCGTGGAGGCCAATCAGCTGCTGATAGTGCCTGCACACGCTGTACATGGTACGGAAACAACTGGTTCTCCCGTAGCACTCTCCATACAGTGACGTGGTCAACGTTACCTTGTACAGCAGCAACTTCTCTGACGCTGACATTAGGGTTATCGTCAACTGCACGAAGAATTGCCTCGTCCATTGCAGGTGTCCTTGTCGTTCTAGGTCTTCCCCAGTCGCGAGTCATTGGCTGGAATGTTCCGTGCTCCCTAAGACGCCGATCAATTGCTTAGAACGTCTACCTGTCGGGACACCTTCGTTCTGGAAATCTGTCTCGATACAAACGTACCGAGCCACTGCTGTTGCCCCGTGCTAATCCATACATCAAATGGGCATCTGCCAACTCCGCATTTGTAAACATTGCACTGCCTGCAAAACCACGTTCGTGATGAACACTAACCTGTTGATGCTACGTACTGATGTGCTTGATGCTAGTACTTTAGAGCAATGAGTCGCATGTCAACACAAGCACCGAAGTCAAAATTACCTTCCTTCAATTGGGCCAACTATTGGTGAATCGAGGAAGTACAGTACATACTGACGAAACTAAAATGAGCTCTAACATGGAAATTAAGCGTTTCAAGACACATGTCCACATAACATCTTTTCTTTATTTGTGTGTGAGGAATGTTTCCTGAAAGTTTGGCCGTACCTTTTTGTAACACTCTGTATAACAATCCGATTAGTTTCTGGGTTCGCATCCCTATCCAACACAAAGCTTTCCCTCACGGCATTTCAAGTAAGTTACTTGTGAAGAAGCAATATTTAACATCTAAACATCTATCGTAGTTCGTTAACAGGGACAACAGATGCTGCATAGGAATTCGCGTCCGTTAACAATGTTTACGTTATGTAATTTAAAGTTGATATTTCCTAACTGATACTGTCTAAAATCAAGGTTTATCACTCTCTGTATGCCTAATCAGGAATGAATGTTAGTTTCCGTCAGTCACGAAATCTTTGCTTTGTCTGCATGACCTCGGTTTGAATCCGTATGCAGAACGAGACGGTTCGTCGTGTCATTTGAAGCTCATATATATTCTCAACTAGCAGCTCGTGTAAAAACTTAAATTTTTAATGTCATTTCGTGTTAAATAATAAGTACGGTATGTTACTTTGAAGAGGAAATCATGTCATGAATACGACGAACTTAATACGTGCATTACCTATCTGACGTAATAATGAGAGTGGTAACATTTCAGGTATGTCATTTATTGTAATAAATATGAGCTTACAAGCCTTAAGGACAGTCTTATCTGTGATAAGGTGTTCCCTGATATTTGTGTTATCGTGGTATTACTTTACATCTTGAATTATTGTGATACAGAGCAGTGTTTTCTAGTGGTGATTTGTTGGAACCATTTTCAATAGTCAACAGTCAACAGTCAATAGTAGCGATGAGCGATTAGAGGACCTGCTAGACACCTGCGTTATGAGGGTTGTATGCGAATCAGGCAAAATGCAATTCAGGTCGTTCGCATACATTTGAGCACGACTGTGCCTCGTATTTGACGCAAAGGATAGAGATTCCTTCTGTCCCGCAGCATGGGGACAAGGATATAAACCGGATCCATGCTTCGTGACCACAGACAAGGAAAACATACCGGTGAGAATCTCTCGTAATATCCTTCCAGGCTTCCCACACAGCCAACATCGACCCGCTCTAATAGAGATTGGAATAACTATTCCTCTAGTTACTACCTTTCCTCGCCCCGGTGGAATTTGCAGAAAGCAAACTGGGAAAGTTTTTCTAACAACCTGGATAAGTGGCTGTGATGGATACCTCCTAACCTAAAGAACTACAAGAGGTTTGTTGGAGCGGTCATAAGCTCCGCAAAAAAAAAGGCAATACCTAGAGCGAACCGTAAACAATATATCCCAGGATGGAACAAAGAATGTTAAAATCAATACCAGGCATTCCTCAACAGCAACCACCAGGAAATTGCTGACGACCTACTACACAATCTTGATGTGGCTTGACAAGAACGATGGATGGAAAACGTTCAAGAACTAGACATCAAAACGCCTACTAGAAAAGCATGGTCTCTTTTAAGAAAACTAAATTACGGAAATAAGAGCATCCACAAAGAAACAGCGATACATCCAAACATGATTGCCTCCCATATAGTATCAGCATCTAACACTCCCCGAGGTAGAGCTCACACCATTCAGATTAAGCATGAGCTCACAACATTAAAATCTCTCTGCGATGACCAAAGGGAATTTTCCAGTCCATTATCGGCAGAAGACATAGCGAGGGCTCTCAAAGACGTAAAATCGGGAGAAACACCTGGATTTGATGGTTTCCACCAATAGTTTCGTCTGAACTGCGGAAAATATGCGAAAAGATGGTTCGCAGAATTCTTTATAGATATTATAACACACGGCATATTCCGTCAGCGAACGAAACGATCAAAAATAGTTGCTCTCCTAAAGCCAGGGAAGCCGAGTAAAGAACCGAAGAGCTACCTCCCAGTCGTAATATTGAGCTCTGTCTATAAACTCCTGGAAATACTTCTCTACAACCGCATTGCCACCAAAATTATGAAGTCATTTCCGGTGGAGCAAGCCGGGTTCCGCCCTGCGCGCAGCTGTACAGACCAGGTTATATCACTAATTACGTACATAGAGGCTGGGTACCACAGGAAATTAAAAATATCAGCTGTTCTCATAGATCTGTCTGCCGCCTACGACACTGTCTGGAGACATGGCCTAGTGTACAAACTCATGCAATCAGTACCTTGCCTGAGAACTACGAGACCTATAGATGCCATGCTTGCTGCCAGAACATTCCAAGTAGTAACAGGAGAACAGATAAGCGTTCAAAGAACGCTGAACAACGGCCTACCACAGGGCTCCGTGCTGGCTCCAGTACTGTTCAGCTTGTATGTTGCCGATATCCCAGCCACACCTTCCAGCAAGTTTGGGTACGCAGACGATTGGGTCTTGACAACACAACACAAGAACTTTGAGGTCATGTAAACAACCTTGACATCTAACTTGGTGACATTAAGTACGTACTTTTGTAAATGAAGAGTACAGCCAAATCCTACAAAAAACCGAAATTACATGTTTCCAACTCTAATAAATTATCAAGCAAATAACTTGACGTTCGTCTCGAGGGAAATCGGCTCCGATCTAATGAGCACCCAAAGTACCTTGGAGTCACTTTGGACAGAGCACTCACTTATAAACGACATCTGGAAAATACTGCATCCAAACTAAAGACGACATTGGCTGCCAATTGTGAGCCGCATACCACCTGCGGACCTACGTCGGAAGAATACTCTTGTCCTGAAATATAGAAAGATAAACGACAACGCCCAGCTCCCTATACACTGCGACATGCCTGACCTGGAAAGAAACAGACTTCGGTCTAGACGTCCAACAATGATAATAGCCAAGGAATTGCAAAGTATAAACTTTTATGCAAAAGGATATAGAGGGAACAATAGCAAGAGGTGTGCCCTGAGCATTGTCAAGCCCTCCCCTGCATCACTGAGAGACCGCCCAGACATCAACTACCGCGTAAAATATGGCCATCCCTTAACAGAATACGCACAAATCATGGAAGATGTGCAGATACTCTTTACAAATGGGGAAAAACACCAACTTCCAACTGTGACTGCGGAGCCAACAGACAGACCATCCGCCACATCGTCCAAGAGTGCGACAGAAGAGCATACAGTGGCAAGTTAATTGATTTTCTGATGGCAACAGACTATATACATAATCTTGATGTTGGTATTTAATTGTGTTGGCCACATATAATCTTGATGTTTTTATCTAATTGTATAGCCCATTATCTGTATGTTTTAGACTTCTTATATAGCATATTTTATTGATTTTGTGTATATCTTTGCTTAAACATTTGTAAGAAGCATGAAACGATGTGCATTGTCATACGCTAAATGAAATAACTTTCCTGTATGTCACACAACTTCTTCTTGGTGCAACGATTTTTTTCCTCTCATTGTATAATGTGATGATTACTAGAAATTTTAATGTCACCTTCAAATAACTTAAGCTCACTGAAGAGTGAATGTACCCATTCATCATATGCAGAACATCTGTTTAAACAATCCCACTGACACAGTGAGATAAAAACAGACATGACAATTTTATGGCATAAAACAAAGACAATGCTCACTCTCCACAAAGTGTATTTTACACAGAGGGGCACAGAGAAAAATGAAAATTAGATTAATGACCAAAAAAGCAACATGAGCACTTGGAGATTGTGCAGCGTACACGCAAAATATCGCCCAACGATTCCTTGAATATACATGAACAGCTTTTATCTCTGTAATATTAGAAATAAGACATGTGTAAATCTGAACACATCAAAAGCCTCGACTTATAGGACCTTGCTGACCAAGCATATGTAGCCATCTTAGCAACGTCTCCGTCATTTCACACCCATCCCACTGGTCTCGTTCTCTCCTCTTCACTCCCTTCCTCACCACAGATAGCATGTGACGCCACACGGATGCTGGTAAGATCGGTAGGTATGCTTTGTCATTTAGATCTGAGACAAGCCGAATCTTACTGATGTATCCAAATCTGCACATGTTTTGTTTTTCATATCACAGAGATGCAAATTGCACATGTAAATTCAAGGAATCATTGGGCAACGTTTCGTAAATATGCTACACAATTTCCAAACTTGTCAAATTGATTTTTTAGTTCCTTGATTACATTCCCACATTCTTCATGGCCCGCTGTGTTAAGTGCTCTTTGTGGGAAGTGAAGTGAGCATTCAATTTCATTTGCTATCAAGGAGTAAAGCTGCCATGTCTGTTTATCTCAGCATGGTAATGAGTTTCATCCTCAGTTGCCACTTCAGTTACGTTTATCATGTACATAAGAACAAATGCAATCAATCTCAGTATAAAATAATCTCAATTAGGCCTAAAATCGAACATAATGAAAGTTTAATAAAAAACTACTGTAGCCAGAAAAGATTCCAGTTATATATTTGACCTGCAGAACATTATGAATTATCATCTCTTCCCCTAAAATGATGGTTGGAGAAGTGAACCATTTATGAAAACTTCTAAAAGCTCAAATGATGAAATATGGTTTTTGTACCCACCGTTGATTGGACTTTATTTGCAGTACCTCACCGACAAACTATCATTAAAGTTTATCGCGATTTTCTTCGAATATAGTGACGTTATAGCACGAAACTATAGCACACTGAGGTGACAAAAATCATGGGATAGCGATATGCATGTATGCAAATGGCGGTAGTATCCCGTACACAAGGTGTAAAAGGACACTGCATTGGTGGAGCTGTCATTTGTACTCAGGTGATTCATGTGTAAATATTTAACATGTTCTTATGGCCGCAAGACGGGAACTAACAGATTTTGAACGCAGAATGGTGGTTAGAGTTAGATGCATGGGATATTCCATTTTGGAAATCGTTTGGGAATGCAAAATCCCGAGATCCACCAAGGTCAAGAGTGTGCCGAGAATACAAAATTTCAGGCATTATCTCTCATCACGGAGAAAGTAGTGCCGATGGCATTCACTTAACGACCGAGAGCGGCGATGTTTCCGGAGAGTCGTCAGTGCTTACATACAAGCAACACTGTGTGAAATAATCGGCTGAATCAATGTGGGACGTACGACGAACGTATCCCTTAGGCGAAATTTGACGTTAATAGGCTATGGCACCAAACGACCGATCCGTGTGCCTTTGACAACAGGGGCACGATATCGCTTGCAGTGCCTCTCCTTGGCTCGTGACTATATCGGTTGGACCCTAAACCACTGGCAAGCCGTTTCCTGGTCAGATGAGTCCCGATTTCAGTTTATAGGAGCTGATGGTAGTGTTTGAATGTGGCGCAGACCCCATGACGTCATGGCCCCAAGTTTTCAAAAAGGCACTGTGCAAGCTGTTAGTGGTTTCTTAATGGTGTGGCCTGTGTTTACACGGATCATTGACTGGAACTGATTGTCTTCTTCTACATTTTCAGCCATTTAGGGACTTCATGTCCCCATGACAGTGTGTCATGTCGCCGGGTCACGAGTGCTCTCGATACGTTTGAAGAACGTTCTGGACGATTCGAGTGAATGATATGGCCTTCCAGGTCGACAGCCATGAATACGATCGGATATTTATAGAACGTAATCGAAAGGTCAGTTCGTATACAAAATTCGGTACCGACAACACTTTTGCAATAATATTGTGGACGGCTATAGAGGCAGCATGGGTCAAAATTTCTGCAAGGTAGATCCAACGACTTGTTGAGTCCATGTCACGTCGAGTTGCTGCACTACGTCGGGCAAAAAGAGGTCCAACACTATATTAGGAAACATTCCAGGACTTCTGTCACCTCAGTTTATACAGTAAGTAAACAAACCGTTTTACATTTTGCTCACAAGTACCTAAGACTCGCCATCACGTACGGCAACGTTATTAACAAGTATAGCATAGTTCATTGATTGTGCTGAGGAGATGACTGTAACTTCTAACTTTTTTCTAAAAAAAAGTTGAAATACAAAATAAAACCAACTAGAGGGTTAATGACAGCGTCGGTATCCGATGCCCACAGGGTCATCACACATGAGTGTAGGCATATATTGCATGCAATAGCAAAATAAGCCAATAACATCGTCTCAAAACGCTCACAGTAAGATGTTGCATCGTTTTAGGCTGCCAGGATACGAGAAACGCACTATCGTTTGCAATGATACGAGTATGTGCGACGAAATGCAAACATTATTAAATTGCCAACGTCATTAGTCGATAATGATGTGTCCCATCCTTCTTGTCATAGGAAACTCTCTGACTGGCCTATTTCTAAGAAATTAAATAACATAGGAGTTCAGAAATGTGATTGGATGAACTGATATGGAAGTAAAACATTGAACTGTGAGGGGGAGAGGAGCAAGTGAGTGTGTACTGGAGTGCAGTTCGCTTACAAGTCCTCTAAGTGGAAGTGCTGTTTTCTTTTTTCCAAAATAGTTTGAAGAAATTACGTTGAAAATAGGTCGAGAGAAGTGGTAGGGGATTGGATGAGAAAGTGGGGAGGGACATGATGACGTCATGTGTTTTCCCCGGCTCCTAGGCAACCCAGAGGTAAATGGTCAAGTTTGAGATAATGTTGCTACTGCCCATCTCCCATGTTCCAAGAATCTATTGCTCTATTACTTAAATCCAATCCCCCTGTCGGAGGTTCGAGTCCTCCCTCGGGTATGGGTGTGTGTGCTGTCCTTAACGTAAGTTAGTTTAAGTTAGATTAAGTAGTGCGTAAACCTAGGGACCCACAGTCCTTACCACAGATTTCCAATACTTAAATTCAAGCACATAATTAGGATCAAAGGTTCAGTGACGTTTAATAAGCGTTCAGTGATCGCTCCTGGATACAGTACAAACATCCGGATGATAGTCAAGCACATCCCATGCTTTATCTGGTTGTTGGAAAGGAAGACACAGAAATGGAATCCTTAAAAAAGTCCCCCCACCCACCCTTAAAAAATTATACCATGGTCTCAAGCGACCTTTGAGGCCAACGGAGTAGTGAGAAATCCATACACCCCTTAAGATCGATTTATCGTGGGGGCAGCTGCTTTTAAGAAATGCTCTTAAAGGAGGTACGAGAGTGCTGGTGCCCCCTTCTATTGGAAAATAAAATTTTTGCCGTATTCTCGCTATTGTGGTATGTGGCTGCTATGTTTTCTATATTCTTACGTGGTGACGGTTACTTTTCTTCTTAAATGGAACCTAGTCTAACCACGGAACAGTAAACATGGAACGAAATTAGTATCTTCCGACTCGGCGCCCAAACTGTACGCATGGTTGTTTATCACCATCATGAATGGTTTGTAGTTTTTGAATCCTGTGTGGTTTGAAACACAAACGTCACCGCAAGATAGTTAGCGAGTATACAATCCATAAAAACAAAAGAGATAGTAGATGATAGTTATAATGTGTGGTGGATTGGAAAAGTTAGTGCAATAAATTGCTTTGTTTGGTTATCATGTCTCACAAATCTGAATCTGTTTCCTGGGGTTCCTTAAAAGCGGAAGTGTAATCAGAAATAACAGGTTCTCGTAGAAATATATTTGAACGTATTACAGTCACCTGCACAGATACTGATGAATTACAGTTGCATCACCAGGAATGCTCCATAAGGAGGATCAGTAAATGTATGGAGGTAGAAGATCTTACTGTGGAAGTAGATATGTAATGGAGTCATCAGATCACTTTTGCATTTTGAAAGTTCCATCCAAAGTAATCTACAGGCTCATTACATATCTACTTTACTACCTTTTAAAAATCTAAGAAAAAGAGCCAAATAATTATACAAACAATATACCAAAAATATACATATATATTTAAAAAACTCATTACCATGAACATACATTCTATTCTGTATATTCTTTTTAGATTTGCATATTAAGAGAACAGCGTTGTCATTTACTACTTTTAACCCTCGTGGTACCAAGAAGGGGAGGGGGGGGAGAGTACTTTGTACTTGTCTATTGTAATCTGGTCTAGTATTTTATATTTTAAAATTTCGAAAAAATATTCATTGTTTTTATTAATTCCTTATATCAGATTCCATAACTGATTTATATTTTTCAGTAAAACTTAGTAGTGGTTGTGACCTCCTAGAAAAATGTTATTCATATTTTCAGGTTTAGGTTTCTTCTTACACATCTATATCACTTTAAAACGCATGTTGTGAATGAAAATAAACGACAGTTAGTGAAATTTATGTTTTTTAAATGTTTTGTGGTAATGAATTATTCTTGGGTTATCATCCGAGTGGTGGTGTCGTCTTGTCGCAACGTTTCAATGAGTTTCGTACCCATCATCTTCTGGTAAAGTCACACGCCACCACTCAGCTTGTAACCCGAGAAGAATTCATCAGTGGAATACGCCAATACGCCAATAAAGACTGAAATTGCATATGTTTTGTGGTAGTTATAAAGTACCCCTTTCACTTGGTATAAACTTTATGAAAAATAGTTTACTAATGCTAAGACTGTGATAAATGATATTTTCAGATTGTCTACACTATCTATACATCAATACCTATTTACAAATAAGTTGTTAATAAAAATTAAACACATTTAACGATTTTAGGGTGTTTTGGTGGTGGACTCAAAGTATCCCTCTTGGGGGAAAATGCAGTTGTATTGCTAGGGTAAAACTACTTTTTTGAATCTTTTTAACACATCTATCAATAAAAATTATTTTAAATATATCATCAAAATTTCAGGTACTTTTTCTACTCAAGTTTCTTTCAATTATTTCAAAACCAGTAAATTCATACCTCTTATTAATCTCCAGCTCAGACAGTTTAGCAGACTGAAAAGAGATACTTAACTTTGTGAGAAACTGATCCATTTATATAAGGAAATGAATTCAATAAAATATACAATTCACTTTTACTATATAAATAGAAATAGTGGTGCTTACAATATTTTCTAAGTTTGTTTTAGGAGATGAAATAAAAAAGGTTATAAAATATTTACATGAATATGAATATATGGCTATCTTGGATAGATTATACTAAGACTGCTCAAATTGCAGGTATAAAAATGCTTTAACATTATTTTAAAGTAAGTTTTATTTAAAACCTACTGGTGAAACAGATGATCAAACTTCACAAATGATAAACAACTTAAGGTATAATGTAAAAGATAATGCCATGCTTTACTTCTCATATTGCTAAGTGGAATAAGAAAAATATTAAATGCAGTTATAGGGTTCATTAAAAAATTGAAATAACTATCTGAAATTGCTGTTAATAGTTTTAAAGAGCATACAGATTAAAATTTTGAAGAATAACGTTCTAATTATTATAGTATTACTTCAAATAAAAAGTTTCCCAGAAGAGACTAAAGTAATCACACAAGTGCCAAAACTAATTTGATGATAAAGAACATGTAATAGATCATATGTTTTCCCAGTTTTGACAAATACATTGTAAAAAATATTATGTTTGAAGAAGAAGTTTGCTACTATGAGTATAATACAAATACTCCAAAGCATAAGGTAAACTATTATGCTACTTTAGTTAGTGAAATTGACTATACATTATGACCTGCTCTCTAAGCTGACAGTACTTGAATTATACACCAAGTTTACAATAATTCAAATACTGAATTAAGTATAGATGATGTTCTTGATATACAAAATATAACTGGAAAACTGGTGCATCAAACGATGAAAAGGAAGAAGAAGAAATTGAGAATAAAGAAGAAGAAGAGCTAGGATGCAATCTGAATAATTGATTTGCATAAATTAGATGTACACATTATACTACAAAAAGGACTTAAACATACAACTGCAGCATACCAAAGACCATCAGGAGATGTTTTATTCATTAATAACAAAATTGATGCAGTGGAAATACCTTCTTTTACATTGGAATTTGCTTATCAGTATTATTTAACATATCTTTCATGAGGAGAAGAGAATGTAGCTCTCCATTTCGCAGTAAAGACATATTCTGGTAAAGATTTGAAGAAGTTGATGATTTGTTAGTATTCATTTTCTCAGGTAAGCTGGTAAATGTGAAAGAATTTTAATTGGGGAAATTATAGATCTGTTTTATGAATGAAAATAATGTACAGAGATTTTAAAAAAGAACCATAAATGTTATATTTAAAAAGATTCATGTTGCAGAATTTCTGCAATGACCATGAGGTAACTTATTAGTTTTATTTACTAAGAACTATTGTTAGTGCATCGTGTGGACTCAGTGGCTGCCTGTTTCCTTCTACCATACCTATTTCAGCCTGAGAGTATATATCTCTGTTTGTATTATTAAGAGTACATCTAAATTCATATTTTTATTTCCTTATCAGTCTGTTACTTCACCCTTTGCTTAATTATAATATGCAACAGTTGTAATATAAACAGTCCAACAACAGAATGTGAGCAATGGTGTTTGCTGATGGTGGCACAAAATCCTTGATTAAAAAGACAAATGTTGGCATTGAAAAGGTGATAATTATAATTGCAGCACGAGCAAGTGGCACTTGTCATGTTGAGAAAATGGTAATAAGCTGTTCAACACTTTTCAGCTGGAATATTTGGTATACTCTTTCAATTTTCATATTTCTGAAGTAAAATGTTCATTGTATTTATTCTTATTTGAATGTGGGTTTTGTGTGTTAAATTTATATGGTCGTTTAGAAAGCTCTCTTTCAAGCGGAGAATGCTTTACTAGGCACAGCACTATTGCAGGTGGCAAACACTTGGCTTTCTCTGACCTTTGAACCAACTTATACTGTTAGTTATAGGGGGCTTTGCACCATAATGTGGACCCCAAGCCACAACACATAATATCATTTTTAACATATACCTTTAGATATGTAACCTGTTATTTATTCACTTAGTAAATTGGCCTTTTCTGCTCATTCTCATGAGGTGGAAAGTAAATAACAAAAGTGTAAAAAGACCGACAACATCAGCATGAACAGTGGTAAAATCTATTGAAGCGCATGTTAAAACGACCCCTCAATATGAACATACACCCATCGTCACATACACATCTTTACGCCCCTTCTCTAAGAAAACTACTAAGAGAGGAAGCATGGACATTTTTTCTGTTCCTGATGCTAAGACAACACCAAACGGCACAGTTAACGCAGAAGATGTGCGTTTCATTCCTATCACACTTCAGACTCATTCCTCAAAACCTTCCCATTTTTCTACTATCCCACCCTGACTCCAAATTACTAACCTAAAAACAGTATCATTAGAAATAAAAAAGCACTCCATTATCGGATTATTACTCAGTCAACCCTGTAGAATTAGTCTATCCTTATAATATTCAGCAACAGAGTATTCCGTTCCATCTAGCATGTAAAATTCGTATTTTCATACTTGTCCCTACACTTCTCTCGCTAATAGCACTAGACATCATAATGAAATTTTCATGCCTGCCTACACACTCTTTTCGAAACGAATGCTGTACACTGCTAGGTATTATAATTTCAGATCTGAACGAGATGTCTGTGGTAATCATTTGCTGTACTGCGTATTGCAACTGTAGTCGATTTGCTGTAGGGCGTCGCTTACACTATCAGTGGCTCCCGTTCCTGTAAGGTGGTTATTCGGGCGCTTCCAAGCGTGGAAACACGCAATAGGAACTACGGTTTCGAAGCCGAAGAACTGACATGCATATACGAGGAATTACTGCCTACCAGCCTGCTCATAACCGTGAGAAATGTCTTTGTTTGGCTATGACCAGATGCTTGACTCTGCAGCTCACGCAAGAAGCCAACAAAATCACCATGGAAATGTGAGAGCTCCGCGAATGTCATTCGACGACTAGGTGCGTATGTGTGCCATAACCTGATAGAGAATGTCAGATACGGCGTAGTAATTAGTCTCTTAATCGCTGACATTTTCCTTTTTCCCACCTCCTGACGTCACACGTGTGCGGGTACCATTCCACCCCTCACCCATCTGGGACATATCAGCTACTACAAAACTAGTATCAATTATTACGCAGTAGATGACATCCTCTATCAAGTTGTGACACACACACACACACACACACACACACACACAATGTCAGCTTCTGATGTTAACTTACCGGCATCTGCGAACATGTATTGACGCAATATCGAAATGTATGTGTCATATTTCACTGAGTGGACATAAATACACACACGAGTCAATTTCTGCACATCGTTCGTCAAATATAGATATTGCCTAATTACGATTGGTTCCCAAGAAAAATGTTATTAAGCGGATCAAATGCATCGAACAGGCTAAAAACATTCTATTGCAGTATTTACTTTGCTAAAATATTTTATGTCTACACAAAAGAAGGAAACCTGAAATGAAAGAAGTCGATGTTTTTTTTCTGTATTTTTTACAGAAAGACAAAAGAAGGAAACTTGAAATGAAAGTGGTCGAAGCTTAACAAAATAAAGAAAGCGTAAGAGGTAGTATTCGGCGAAAACAACTGCCATGAGGGAAGAATGCGTATCGACCCTCGTTTCCTACCTATATGTATGTTTATTTAACTCAGATGTTAGAACTGCTATTCAGTATGCTATTTCTTTGTAGTGTTATGTTATTTTCACTGTGTGACAGCATACACTCATCAACCAGAACCTTATGACAACGGACTTTCTATTGACAGAAACCTGTCCAGGCGATAGCAGGGTCACCTGGCGAGGAATCGCTGCTAGTCAGACACACGCACGGTGGGTGTGGTATCAGGAAGCGTGCTGTCTATATTTTGAATGGGGAAGGCATGTGCTGTATCTGAGTCTGACCGAGGGCAGGGGTCTCTGTCTAGGCAGACGAGGAAGGCAATCACATGACATGTCTCTTCATTGGATATTGAAAGAATACTGTTGTACTTACTGACGCTGTATACCCTCTGACTTCGGACCATCAATTCAAGTTCAACGTCCTAGATTAACTGGCTATAAAGGTAAAATCGTAAAAAAGATGCAGAAATGGTAAAACTTATTAACCTCTTGAGTACCACGTTGAAACTGATAATCCTGAAGACTTTGTACCCCATCCTGGCCCAAAAAACCTCTCTTCCAGATTGCATAAGAACTGGTTTCTTCGTTTATACCCACAACCTGCGACCCTGCAAAATTTTTAACCTCCACTCTCAATAACCTATCTTTTCCAGTGCAGGTCCTTCCAGTTTAAGAGAATCTGCAGTGCTTCTTTTTAAAGTATTCACCTTTCCTGTGGCACCTTTTTCTATTTACAAAAGTGAAAGGAAATCAACTGAGACATCTTAATAACTTTAAAAACCACACGTAAATGTTTTAATTATATTCCTTTAATCTTAATTGTATATTGTTTCAGTTTTAATACGATTTGGTTGAAGTGTGCAATGTTCGTATTGCTGATCCATATGCGGCGAGGGGGGTGAAACCACTATTAAGAAAACGATTAGCAGTCATAGTGCATGTATTATAGATAATACTCTATTCAGTAACATTCTGTCTCTATCAGCAGATTCAACTATTAACGCTCTGTCGACATGAGCAGACGATGCTTTCTCATAAAATTTGTATGCTGTAGCGATACAGAAGCTCTAGTTGGCCATAGATAATTTGTTATTTGTTTATAAGAATGCTTGAGCTATCTGGCCACTGAGAATTTGTGGCATTGCAGGTCTGTAAGGTCTTAGCAGTACAAGAGTACAATGATCACACGCCAAATACCGTCGTAGAATACTTCAAAAGATACTATGGTAAATTATAAGAGGAAACAATCAGTTAATGTAAATCTATTGTCAAGTCAGAAATGAGACTAATGAAATTAAATGTTTCGTACAAGGGTCCTCAAATTATTTTATTCAGTTACAACATGCTATCATTCATCCAGAAGCTCGTAAAGTTACTCCGTAAGGATCTGAAACAATTTTGTATTTTACAATTGTGCACAGCTCCCATTTTTCTTTTGTATAAATTTCAAGTATCTTGTGCTTCCTCAGTTTTCCTATTTCGAATACCTTCCTAGATTTGGTTTGGAAGAATAGAAATATTACTAATGACTTAAGTCTCATTGCTTTTATGTATCATGACAGTGCGTATTCTTCTGTAATTAATAGCCTTGGCCACAAACATTTGTAACAGGACAGATAAACAGTTAAAAGAGGAGTGCATGGACATCTTCACAGGAAGTTGGTGCTTGAGAAGTATATCAACTGGTTTTCACAATAAAAGTTGTGTGTTTTAATATCTTACGAATATCTCATATAAATGTAATATATCTAAAATAAAAGATTGTCTTACGCCAATTTTCTCTTAATTCTTGCAAATAAAATGAAAGGGAAAATAATAATATAAGTCTTTTTAGGTTTTCTATTCCATCGTGCGACCTACGTGCCTCATTATTGACCTCTGGTAAGCCTTGTGTACCTGTACGGCTAGCGCTGTACAAGTGAACATAAAAATAATGACTCTATTAGGGTAATTTACTAATTAAAAGGCACATAAACATTATTTTGAACTCTCAAATTAATTGCCACTATGGTATTTACGCATCTAAATTGACTGTATTATTGTTCTATAACGTTTGAAAACACATGGTCTAAAATAAAAATCTAAAGAAGCTAGGCAGTAATAATTGACAGTTTCTCTTAGGCCTAAATGAGACTTGGTTATTGGTGGCACAGAAAGGAAGTTTCAGCACTTGACCAAGCACCATTTTAGAAGATAAGAGATAATGCAGGACGTTCTGCATTTTTTTGAAAATGTAACTGACGTTATTGACTGACTAATATCGCTTCTTTATTACTTATGATCTTAGCTTACGTTCCCTTGGTGTCCAAAAGCGGGTTTTCGAGGAAGACTTCGTCATCAACGAAATTAAACTATTGTGCCAATGCTTTTTAAGAAGCTTTCATCTTCATCTACATCTAAATCTATATACGCACTCCACTAGCCACCGTACCGTGCTTGGAGGAGGGTATCTTATACCAATACTCGTCCTTTCCTTTCCTATTCCACACGAAGATAGAGCGAGGGAAAAATGACTCTACATGCCTCCATATGAGCCGCAATTTCTCGTTTCTTATCTTCGTGGTCCTTACGCAAAATATATGCTGGCGATAGTAGGATCGTTCTGCAGTCAGCTTCAAATGTAATTTCTCTAAATTTTCTCAACAGTGTTCGTCGAAAAGAACGTCGTCTTCCCTTCAAAGATTTCTATTTGATTTCCCAAAGGATCTCCGTAACACCTGCGTATTGCTCGAACCTACCACTAACAAGTATAGCAGCCCGCCTCTGAATTGCTCCTCCCTTTTCATAATATTATAATCTACAGTATAACTACGGAAAACACCAAATACGATATGTTAGCTTCATAACTAGTTATACGAACGTGGCAGCTGCTCGGTTTCCATATGTTGAAGACAGCGATGGACAAGATTCCACACAGAGAACTTCGATCTCTGATTCCAAACGAAAATTCGATATTTGCAACAAAATAAAGTGTCACATAAGATTGCCTGTTTTATGTATCAAAATATGTGAAGATTTCTTCTGTAACATGCAAATCATACGTGGGTGGCTTATTGGAACAACTGCTCTAACTTGCCGGTTAAAGAGCACTTGCCTATGACAATACTTCGATCTTTGTACCACACTCTGAAGGAACCAAAAATTGTCTGTATTATTTATCAAAACATGTAACAATCTCTTCCATAATAGTACGATACACACGTGGGTCGCTTATTGGTGCTACTGGTCTAACTGAAAGGTTAATAAGATAAACTGACTTACATTGATCAGCCAGAACATTATGACCACCTACCTAATAGCCAATATGTCCACATTTGGCACGGATAATAGCGGCAACGTGTTGTGGCATGAAACAATGGCAATGAGGCATTGTTAGGTCGCTGGAGGAAGCTGGCACCACATTTACACACACAAATCACGCAATTCCCATAAATTTTAGGGAGAGGGGAGATGAACTCTGACACCATATTCAATCACTTCCCACCAGGTACGTTCAGATCTGGCGGGCTGGGAAGGGGGGGGGGGAGCAGCACATCAACTGGAACTCGCCACTGTGTTCCTCAAACCATTCCATCACACTTCTGGCCTTGTAACATGAGGCATTATCTTGCTGAAAAATGCCACTGCCATCGGGAAAGATGATCGTCATAAAGGGGTGTACTTGGTCTGCAACCAGCGTATGATAACTTCTTGGGTGTCATGGTGCCTTGCACGAGCTCCACTGGACGTATGGATGCCCACGTGAATGTTTCCCAGATTATAATGGAGCAGCCGACAGCTTGTCTCCGTCCCACAGTACAGGTGTCAAGGAGCAGTTCCCCTGGAAGACGACGGTTTCGCGGCCTCCCATCTGGCTAATGAAGAAGGTACAGGGATTCATCAGCCCACGCAACGCTCTGTCACTGCGCTAACGTCCAACGCCGATGCTCACGTGCCCAATTCAGTAGTAGTTGCCGATGTTGTGGTGTTCACATTGGCACATGTATGGGTCGTCGGCTGCGGAGGCCCATCGTTAGGACTGTTCAGTGCACCGTGTGTTCAGACACACTTGTACTCCGCCCAGCATTTAAGTCTGATGTTAGTTCCGTCACAATTCGCCGCCTGTCTTGTTTCACCAGTCCGTCCGGCCTACGACATCCGACATCTGAAGGGTGGACGCCCAACCCCACGACGTCTGGACGTGGTTTCACCTTGATTTCGCCACTAGTTGAAGACACTCACCACAGCACTCCTCGAACACCCGACAAATCGTGCAGTTTCCGAAATGCTCGTGCCGGGCCTCTGGCCATCACAATCTGCCCTCGGTCAGACTCAGATACAGCACATGCCTTCCCCATTCAAAATACCCTTATGTGAAGTAGGGTAGCATTGATACAACGGTTAAATATCGCTGCAGATGTTAAACGATGGGACATTTGATATTTGGTTGGGAGAGGGTATGGGGTGTGTGACATTACGTGAGGTTGGATCGCTAGGCCAGAGGCGGTGCTAAATATTTGATGGTGCGACCAGTCGGATGGCAAGTTGGCTGAAGCAAGTGAGACAGCGTGGGAAAACGAATGTGGACTGCAAGCATGCAGTCCATGGCTGACCACAACGGATTAGTGTGAAAATCCCAGAAGAGGGTAGTGAGGCTGTGCTCCAGTCGAGCAGAATGCGCAAAGCGTCCTCAGCTGGTTGCAAAGAGCGTAAGTATTATATTTCCACGAAAAAAAAGTTACGTAATATATAGACATTCTACGTGAAAATCAGATGCACCAGAGAGCAGCAAATGAGATTCGCTCATTGCAACTTCAAGATGAATTCTAAATCCTATACTTGAAAAGTCATTAATAGTTTCAGTTACAATAGTTTATAAAAGAAATAACAGATGCACCAATGAAGCAATATGTGCTTATAATGTGTCATATGAAAGCTAACAACATCAGTAATCACTTTTATACATTCTTCATATACTACCAGGCATGTGTATAAACAATTATTGACTATTTATTTGCAAATTGTACCATTACTTAGAATTTTCCGCACATGTACCAGATATAAGAACAGCATAAGTGTCCCAGGTCATTACCCGACATTCACAATGTATAAGCAATCATAACTGCATTATTTAAGAAGTATTTTAAATTGTAAATTGAGGTTAAATAGAAAAGCAACTGAAATCACTCAACAGAGGAAAGTCCACTGGACCTGACGGGATACCAATTCGATTCTACACAGAGTACGCGAAAGAACTTGCCCCCCTTCTAGCAGCCGTGTACCGCAAGTCTCTAGAGGAAGGGAAGGTTCCAAATGATTGGAAAAGAGCGCAGGTAGTCCCAGTCTTCAAGAAGGGTCGTCGAGCAGATGCGCAAAACTATAGACCTATATCTCTGACGTCAATCTGTTGTAGAATTTTAGAACATGTTTTTTGCTCGCGTATCATGTCGTTTTTGGAAACCCAGAATCTACTCTGTAGGAATCAACATGGATTCCGGAAACAGCGATCGTGTGAGACCCAACTCGCTTTATTTGTTCATGAGACTCAGAAAATATTAGATACATTTGGGTTTGATAAATGCCTGAAGAACGTTGCTTGCCATCATGTTTAGTGCCAACAGTGGAGTAAAAAGGAGGTGGTGTTGCGGAAGGAGGATATTTACCGTGGATAGGTTGTGGTCTTCTTATTGGATTCAGAAAACACTAAATGTGGAAGGATAAGAACACATTTTGCAACAGTGTGTGTTGCGTACAGCAGAGGAACAGTTAGAAGACGATGACTGTATCGGAATGACAACGCACCCTCTCTTAAATCAGCATCTGTGTGACAGTGGTTTTTGAATACAGATATTTAGACACCTAACTGAAAATGTCCCCAGAAAAGTTCAAGCTGTCTTAAAAGGCGAAGGGTGAACACACCTCATGTTAATTGCCACTAGTATGTGTCCAGATACTTTTGATCAGATTGTTTGTGTTACCTACAGGACGCATTTAAGAGAAGACAACATGAGGGAAGGATTACAAATCAGACTGTCTTTTTCGAAATTTGAAGCGGGCTGTAAGTGCTATAAGCGTTTTAGGGATCCACAGGACTATGTCATTGTTAAAATGTTACATGTGTGTGAAATCTTATGGAACTTAACTGCTAAGGTCATCAATCCCTAAGCTTACACACTACTTAACCTAAATTATCCTAAGGACAAACACACACATCCATGCCCGAGGGAGGACTCGAACCTTCGCCGGGATCAGCCGCACAGTCCATGACTGCAGCGCCTTAGACCGCAAATCCCGTGCGGCACTATGTCATTCTGAAAAGATAATTCAGAAGTAACTATGTTAGGCAACTTTTCTCAATGAATGGTGGAGCAATTGTATGCTCTAGGAGTTTGTGCCCTCTAAACTGACAGACGCTCTTTCACATAGCTGGAATCGTACAAGACTGATTTGACGAGCACGAGAACGAAATAACTTTTGCCTTGGTTTCCTCTATGGCCGGATTTCCCTTCTGAAACACGACTCAGGAAGATAAAATTCACTGAAATGAAATGAATGGAGCCAAAGGGGATGAAATCAGCAATGACACAACGACATTAAAAGGGTGTCAGTGAAAGCCGAATACTACAGCTAAACATTACGCAGGTATGCAATGAAGTGTTTCATTTTAATAAGTCGCCAAATGCAGTTGCAATGAAACTTACGTTGTGTATGTTTGTGTATAGTGCTCTTATCTTCTGCAATCTGACATTGCTCTCCTTCATCATTTTTCCCAGTCTTATCGAGCAGATGTATGGAAAATTTCGATACACATTCCTCAAATTACAACATGCAGGCTTGGCAACTTAATATTATTTTCAGTAGTTGTTGACTCACGCTTGTCGATATTTGTCAAAAATCAGGTTCCAGCAGCTGTTGCTGACTCACGTCTGTAGATATTTGTCCAAAATCACGTTTCATACCATAATTTGCTATGAAAATCTTTATTACTGCTACCATTTTCGATTGTTATTATCTGTCGTCAGACATATGTGCAGCTACATGCATGACGTTCCAGTCATTCTAAATAATGTCAAAAACACGAAGAGGAAAACAGAATTCCATAAATACAAGTAGAATTTAAACGTTGTTCAGACGATTCTGTATATCATTAATATTAGAGCAGACTGCATCCAGTCTCCAGAGTCTTGATAAATGGAACGCCACTGTTAGACGTGGAACAATAACAAAGATTTTCACAACAGCTGATGGTGTACAATAGGATTTTTCAATTTGTTTTATTTTTCTTGTATTATCGTTTTCACATCAGTTTCATATCCATTGCAGTATACAGGATGATTCAGCTGCCCTACCGCTGTCATTTTATGCAACCTGCAGTGTTACAGCTGGCCTCCACAAACCATAGGGTGAGATTTTCATATTCTCTTGCTCGCTATGTGCGAACTATTAGTTCTACAGAAAAAATGAACAGGGCCTTTTTGAAGAAAATTTGATGTAGAAAATTTTTTTACTGGGATACGTTTTCGCTAGAGGCCATAGTTTTCGAATTATTCAAGAGAAATATACAAAAGTAGATTTCAAACTCACCCCAACTCCCACACTTAGCCTCCACCAGTCAGCTGTTCACGGCACTCCTCCCTACCACTGTTAAAATATTTGCGACTGCACGAATTATTTCCCACATTCGACCTTTTTCAGTCTCTATTGACTGGCCTTATTACGTCATCGGCTTAGCTGAGCACTTACAACTTGTAATACTGACGTTTGTGTAAATTTTATTTAACAATTTTGTGAATTTTATCAGCATAAAATGAACAGTTTCATCGTTGTATTCATTAGGCCTTCTGACTACGAATCTAGTGTGCTTGTAAAGGTCAAGTTTGGATTGAACTGTCAATGTAATTAGTTTTATAGTTATGTTTGCAAAAGTCGTTTTTCGTTCATTGCCCTCACTGAGGCTTTTAAATTAATAATGTTAACGAAATAGCCGACTGTGCAGGTAGCGTAATAGCCCAATCAATAGAGACCAAAAAATGTCGAATATCGGAATAGTTCGTGTAGTCGGAAATATTTGTACAATAGTAGGAGGCAGTGGCACGAACAATATACTACTGACTGGTGAGCGATGAGTGTGGGGTGGAGATGCGTTTGAAGGTCACTTTCGTAAGTATTTCTCGAATAACTCTAAAATAGGGCCTCCAGCAGAAACGTAACGTATCCCAGTACAGAATTTAGTCACATTAAATTTCCTACAAAAAACTCCTGCTCATTTTTTTCTGTAGGATTAATAGTTTGCATGTAGTGAGCGAGAGAATATGAAAATCTCGCACGTGCTTTATGGAGACAAGCCATAACATTGCGGATTGCAGAAAACGACAGCGGTAGGGGTAGCTGAATCGCCCTGTATACACAATGCCTTTACGGCCCTGAGCCGTAGTTAATGATAGACAAGTGACAGTAGAAGTAAAATTAGAGAAGTGATGGAGAACAGTGTGTTTTATTCACTTGTGTTGGGGCATCGAGGTCATCTGTGCAAGGGCGTTTGCTTGGCGGAACAATTTTTGTGGTTCTCGTGGCCATAAGAAAGCTCTCCAATAGCGCGGAGAGGAGAGGCTGTTGGCAATGTGCCCACTGCAGTGGCATCGTCCTACAATAGCAGGCGCCTAGCTCACTTGCGTTCCCTCCATTAACGGCTTCCTGCCGCACGGCTATTCTTTTCCACAAGTGACTGAAAGCGATTCTAGTGCATCGACGTCTCCTACGTTTCCCTCCTTCTATTTTACATACAGATGGTAGTCTTAGCCAAAACAGGGAGTTACATGCTGAAGATAATTGAGACGTTATTCAACTTTTTCCCATTGAAACATAAATTCCACATTAAGGGTATAGTCCTCTTTGAACGCGTGAAAAATAGGTAACTTTCGTGATTTTTTTTCTCCAAGGGTGTCCCAGGTTTGCCTGACAAACAGGTTTCAAGTGCTGCCTGTTTCTGATAAACATCCTGAGCCAGATGCAGTCGTTTACCCTGTTTCAGGGAAAGCCTCTCGGCATGCAAGAGCTGGGCAGTCACAGAGGGTGGGATTACTGGTAGTTGTAAGCTCCAACGTTAGGCGCGTAGTGTGGTCCCGTAAGTATATGGCTGAGAAGGAGGGAAGGAATTAAGTGTGAACATGGGGAGGAGTTATTCCAGATTTGGAACGGGTGCTTCCGGATGCCATGAGGAGCACAGGGTGCAGCAAATGCAGGTGATGGCTCACATCAGTGCTAATGATATGTATCGCTTTGGTTCGAAGGAGATTCTCTTTGGTTTCAGGCCGCTAGCTGTACTGGTAGTGTGTGCCAGCCTTGCCTCCATCATGAAGCCAGAGTTCGCCATCTGTAGCTTCGTCGACAGGGCTAACTGTGGATCTTTGGTGCACAGCCGAGTGGAATGTCTGAATCAGAGCCTCGGAGCGTGTAGGCTGCAGATTCCTCGAGTTGCGCTATAGGGTGGCGGATTTTCGGGTTCCGCTTAATACGTTAAGGGTCCACTACACGCAGGAAACGGCTACACGGGTAGCGGAGGCTGTGTGGAGCGGACTGGGCTGTTTTATAAGTCAGAGGGTCTCGGGAAACTACAGCAAGTGCATCAGTCTAAAAGAGTACAGGGCAAACACATTACGAGGGTAGACTTAGCAACAATCGGTATTGCCGGCCGCGGTGGTCTAGCGGTTCTAGGCGCTAGCCGGCCTTCTGACAGTGGCGAGGTGCCACTCCATCTGTCTGAGGTGCTGTGCTTTCGTAGACAATACTACATTACTGCCTAATAAATATGTTCTGTCAATTACGTTTTCTTGACATCTCGAGTGTAATTAGAACCTCGCCATCGTATCCTGCACGGCTCTCGACTGTAAGAGTCTGGGGCCAGACTCCTGAAATACTTATGGTGTTACCTGTACGGAAAAAAGTATAAAGTAGTGACAGACCATTTTACTTTGAAATGGTTACTAAGTTTACAAGAACCTTCCAGTAGACTGACAAGATGGGCATTAAAGTTCAGTGAATTTGAGTGGGAAGTAATCCACAAACCATGGAAGAAGGACGCAAACACAGATGTACTATGCAGGAAGACAGCAGAGGTACAAGCAATAGGGCAAGACCTTCCAAAGCAGTACTGAACGCTGACAGAGAGTGTAAACAGTATAGGAATCAGCAACGGTTTAGCATGTATGAAGGATTGTTGTGTATGGAGACAAAATTAGGACGAGTTGTTGTGCCAGAAAATCTGAAGGGAGAAGTA
This sequence comes from Schistocerca cancellata, assembly GCF_023864275.1. Classification (NCBI taxonomy): domain Eukaryota; kingdom Metazoa; phylum Arthropoda; class Insecta; order Orthoptera; family Acrididae; genus Schistocerca; species Schistocerca cancellata. The sequence continues at coordinate 574,225,162 of NC_064629.1, forward strand.
CTGAGGGAAATGCATGATCATGTTTTATCTGACCAAGGAAGGTGCAGAACGACGAATGAGAGGGTGGCGAAGAAGTACTAGTAGAGAGCACGGAAAAATGAGGTCGATCAGTATGTCAGGAATAGTGTACAGTGTGCAAAGCGTGCGCCTTTGAGTCAGAAACAGGTACAATGCAGAAGTTACCGCAAGAAATGGAACCACTTAGTTTTATTGGGGTGAATGTGTTGGGATCGCTCAATCAAATGCCAACAGCAAGTTATTTTGTGTTAACCATCATAAATTATTTTTCTCGTTCTATCGAGATGCTGCTGATGTTAGACCAGAAGGCAGCCACATTCGAGCAAGTGTTGATGAATAGATGGGTATTGAAATTTGGTGTGTCAGAAACAATAACAACTGATCGAGGAACGAATTTCATGTCAGACCTAATGAAGGTGTTATGTCGGTTGTGGATGGTGAAGAAATAAAGGACCAGTCCACTGCATCCTCAGTAAAGAGGAAGGACAGTGCAATTTCATCAGCCGATGAGGAAGAAGCTTAGTTAGCACGTGCTGAGCATGTATAAGTCAAAAGTACATACTGTCACATGGTTGGCGCCGTTCAAGGTGGCGTATGGTAAGAAGATGCCGTTGCCATTTGACACAGTTAAGCGGGAAGGGAGCAGGAACGGAGAGTCAGTCGGGGAATTGCCAACAACAGTGAGAGAGGTTTGAAAGAGGGTTCAGCAAGCAAACACCAAGGCACTGGAAAGGCAAGAGGAGGCAGTGAAGCTTACGGGGGTTTTACCATAGAGATGAGTAATGTACCATAGAGATGAGTAATGTTATCAAGTCTGTATACTCAAACGCAAAGACAAAAAAGTTTGGTCTCGAAAGTTGACAACTGCCGGGAGAGCAGGCTGCTGAATGCGTGCTTGTCCATATCACATCTATACGACGCCGCATGACAGAGAATGACAGGGCGGTCAGTCGACATTGCGACATCGCATTATGCTCAGTGCCTTATGGCAGAGTTCAGTTTTTTAAATTTTTGTATCAAAATATTTTCGTACTAAATCCAGCTACTTCATAGAAGTAATTTGCATCAATATTCAGAACGATTTTCTACAGAATATGATTTAGGTACATGGCCAAACCTCATATCTATAGAGTGAGACGCCGTAAAGGTACAGAAAGATGTTCTGCCCAACTACTTACACGTTTTGCACACTTCGTTGAAAGAAGAAAGTCGGCCGCGGTGGCTGAGCGGTTCTAGATGCTTCAGTCCGGAACCACGCGGCTGCTACGGTCGCAGGTTCGAATCCTGCCTCGGGCATGAATGTGAGTGATGTCGTTAGGTTAGTTAGGTTTCAGTAGTTCTAAGTCTAGGGGACTGATGACCACAGATGTTAAGTCCCATAGTGCTTAGAACCATTTTGAAAGAAGAAAGTAAGTAATGTGCTTCTCTTTAATGAGCCATAGATAAAATTTGTTACATGCTGTTCTTTTATATCTCTTAATATCTCAATAATTTGGTCATTTCAACTATTAAAAATTAAACAGCATTTTATTTTTGCGTCCTTGTCTTAATTGATAGTAATCTTTCCTCCGTTTGAGGAATGCTAACGGAAGGTCCATACAGTCATAACAAAATTCTTTACGAAAACATGGAATTACCCAGAATTACTTATAAACGTAGCACAATCGACCAAAAGAAATCTGCCTGCATTAAAGGGGTAGCTGTTCAAAAACTTCAAAAAATCGATTTTTTGGCTTCCAGTATTCACTGGGATATCTACTTTATTGCATTGTTCGTCTCCAGTTATCCAGAAATGCCGTTATCAGGTTACAAGGCAATTGGTGAAAAAGTGTCTCCGAAAGCCATTGACAGCAAGGGAAAAACATAGTCGACATCGCCGTCAGTGTAGCGTCATGTGCTGTCAACGACAGCCAAAGAGGCATTATAGACATAATGAAAGTGCTTTGCCCTGAGATCGGGCCAGCCCGTTACAAATTGTGCACAAAAGCGGACGAAAAATGTATCGAGCGAGCAGAGCAGCGGCTGACGTAAGCAGCTATAGAGGTCTAGCACCTCCATGACCACGAAAAAGATGGAGGGCCTCCTTTTGGATTTGTAAGGATTTTTGTATGGTTCAGGAATCGCTGACCAGGAGTATGTTTAAGTTTGCTATAAAAAAGTGTAATCCAAACCTTTAAATACTATTTTCCCAAAACCATATTTTTCAAATCGGTGGGAAGCATAACTTGGGAGCAGAAAATATGATTTATAACTGAATTTGATACGGGCGTTTTAAACTTAATTCTCTGCATCATACATAACCGTTTTACGATATCCTCAAAGTCTATTTTCTGTGCACGCTTTTGTTTCGATATTTTTGGAGAAGAAAATGACGTTTTGTTCATAATATCACCGTTTTGTTAGGACTTAATATTTACAAGTATCCTATGTGTGCTGAAATGAAATATATTGAGAAAGACATAACCAAAATATTGTGTTACCGGTCCAATAGGAATACTTCGGGAATTGCTGCCGATGACCCATGTTAGGCTGCAAGGAGTCCTATCTGATGTAGCCGTTGCACGGCGATTCCAATGTGGACGCTAAAGAATAAATCTATATCGTCCTATTTATCATTACGTTTTATTTTACTTATACATCTACGTAAAAATGATTACTCTGCATTTCAGAATCAAGAGCGTGACAGAGGGTTCATCGAACCACCTTCAAGCTGTTTCTCTAAAAGCGTGCGGGAAAAACGAACACTTAAATCTTTCTGTACGAGCTTTGATTTCTCTTATTTTATCATGATGATCATTTTTCTTTATGTAGGTCGGCGCCAACAGAATATTTTTGCATTCTGTGGAGAAAGTCGGTGTTTGAAATTTCATGAGGTGATCCTGCCGCAAAGAAAAACACTTTTGTTTTAATGATTGCCACCCCAATTTCCATATCATGTTCATGGAACCCCCTCCTCCATTTCGTGACAGTACAAAACGAGTATTGAAGATTTTCGATGTCCTCCGTCAACCCTATCATAGGCGGATCCCATAACGCTCAAGACCACTCCAACAGATGATGATGATGATGTTTGGTTTGTGAGGGGCGCAACTGCGCGGTCATCAACACCCGTAGAAAGTCCTAATTTTTACTCGGTACATTTTCTTTTCACAATCCACTCTCACAAATGGTGATGATGAAATGATGAGAACAACACAAACACCCAGTCCCGAGGCAGAGAAAATCCCCAACCCGGCCAGGAATCGAACCCGAGACCCCGTGATCCAGAGGCAGCAACGCTAGCCCCTAGACTACGAGCTGCGGACCCACTCCAATAGAGAACAGACAAGAGTAGTGTAAGTCTCTTTATCACATCTGTTGCATTTTCTAAATGTTCTACCAATAAATCGCATTCTTTGGTTCGCTTTGCCCAAAACATTATCTATGTGACCGTTCCAGTTTAAGTTATTCATAATTGCAATCCCTCAATATTTAGATAGTGCTCATGTGGGTGCCTTCACACTTTTCATTATTTAGAGTCGATTGCCACTTTTCGCGCCATACAAATATCTTGTCTAAATCATTTAGCAATTTTTTTTTTTGAACATCTGATTACTTTACAAGACGTCTGAAAACAATCTAAGAGGCCGGCCGCGGTGGTCTCGCGGTTCTAGGCGCTCAGTCCGGAACCGCGCGACTGCTACGGTCGCAGGTTCGAATCCTGCCTCGGGCATGGATGTGTGTGATGTCCTTAGGTTAGTTAGGTTTAAGTAGTTCTAAGTTCTAGGGGACTGATGACCACAGATGTTAAGTCCCATAGTGCTCAGAGCCATTTGAACCATTTTTGAACAATCTAAGAGGACTGTTCAGGTTGTTTCCTAGATCATTTATGTAGATCAGGAACAGTTGCCTTGGGAATCGCCAAATATTTCTTCTATGTTACTCGATGATATTTTGTCAATAACTACGAACTGTGACCTTTCTGACAGGAAATCACGAATCCAGTTGCACAACTGAGACGATACTTCGTAGGAACGCAATTTGATTAAGAGTTGCTTGTGAGCCTTAAAAAAATCAAAAAATAGGGATTCAATTTGACATCTCCTGTCGGTAGCACAAGAACGATATTTTATGCCAAATAAATTGATAAGAGGTGGTATCGATCCTCCATGGTTCATAAAACAGGTCAAAACATTATTGCAGAAGCAACGGAAACAGTGGACCAAATTTAAAAGAACACAAAATTCACAAGACTGACGAAGTTTTACAAAAGCTCGAAATTTAGCGCGATATTCAATGCGAGATGCTTTTAATAATTTCCACAACGCAACTCTGTCTCCAAATCTGCTATAAAACCCGAAGAGTGTCTAGTCGTATGTAAAGTAAACCAGCGGCAAGTCACAGCCAACACCTTCACAGTGCGATAGCTATGGTACTGTTCTGATGACAGTGCCATTACAGCAGAATTACTAAACACTGTTTTTCTAAATTCCTTCATTAAGGAAGACGAACTAAATATTCCAGAATTCGAATCAAGAGCTACTACCAATATCTTAGAAAGCGATATCCTCGGTATAGCGAAGCAGCTTAAATCACTTAATAAAGGAAAGGTCTCCAATCCATACTGTACACCAGTTAGGTTACTTTCAGAGTATGCTGATACAATAGCTCCATACTTAGCAATAATAAACAACCGCTCGCTGGTCGCAAGATCCGTTCCTAAAGACTGGAAAGTTGCATAGGTCACACCAGTACCATAGAAAGGAAACAGCAGTAATCTGCTAAATTATAGACCCATAATGCTGACGTCGATTTGCAGTAGGATTTTGGCACATATACTGTGTTCGAACAATATGGATTACCTAGAAGTGAACGATTTAGTAACAAACAGCCAACACGGATTCATAAAATATCGTTCTTGTGCTACCGACAGGAGATGTCAAATTGAATCCCTATTTTTTGATTTTTTTAAGGCTCACAAGCAACTCTTAATCAAATTGCGTTCCTACGAAGTATCGTCTCAGTTGTGCAACTGGATTCGTGATTTCCTGTCAGAAAGGTCACAGTTCGTAGTTATTGACAAAATATCATCGAGTAACATAGAAGAAATATTTGGCGATTCCCAAGGCAACTGTTCCTGATCTACATAAATGATCTAGGAAACAACCTGAACAGTCCTCTTAGATTGTTCAAAAATGGTTCAAATGGCTCTGAGCACTATGGGACTTAACATCTGTGGTCATCAGTCCCCTAGAACTTAGAACTAGTTAAACCTAACTAACCTAAGGACATCACACACATCCATGCCCGAGGCAGGATTCGAACCTGCGACCGTAGCAGTCGCGCGGTTCCGGACTGAGCGCCTAGAACCGCGAGACCACCGCGGCCGGCCTCTTAGATTGTTTTCAGACGTCTTGTAAAGTAATCAGATGTTCAAAAAAAAAAAATTGCTAAATGATTTAGACAAGATATTTGTATGGCGCGAAAAGTGGCAATCGACTCTAAATAATGAAAAGTGTGAAGGCACCCACATGAGCACTATCTAAATATTGAGGGATTGCAATTATGAATAACTTAAACTGGAACGGTCACATAGATAATGTTTTGGGCAAAGCGAACCAAAGAATGCGATTTATTGGTAGAACATTTAGAAAATGCAACAGGTGTGATAAAGAGACTTACACTACTCTTGTCTGTTCTCTATTGGAGTGGGTCCGCAGCTCGTGGTCTAGGGGCTAGCGTTGCTGCCTCTGGATCACGGGGTCTCGGGTTCGATTCCTGGCCGGGTTGGGGATTTTCTCTGCCTCGGGACTGGGTGTTTGTGTTGTTCTCATCATTTCATCATCACCATTTGTGAGAGTGGATTGTGAAAAGAAAATGTACCGAGTAAAAATTAGGACTTTCTACGGGTGTTGATGACCGCGCAGTTGCGCCCCTCACAAACCAAACATCATCATCATCATCTGTTGGAGTGGTCTTGAGCGTTATGGGATCCGCCTATGATAGGGTTGACGGAGGACATCGAAAATCTTCAATACTCGTTTTGTACTGTCACGAAATGGAGGAGGGGGTTCCATGAACATGATATGGAAATTGGGGTGGCAATCATTAAAACAAAAGTGTTTTTCTTTGCGGCAGGATCACCTCATGAAATTTCAAACACCGACTTTCTCCACAGAATGCAAAAATATTCTGTTGGCGCCGACCTACATAAAGAAAAATGATCATCATGATAAAATAAGAGAAATCAAAGCTCGTACAGAAAGATTTAAGTGTTCGTTTTTCCCGCACGCTTTTAGAGAAACAGCTTGAAGGTGGTTCGATGAACCCTCTGTCACGCTCTTGATTCTGAAATGCAGAGTAATCATTTTTACGTAGATGTATAAGTAAAATAAAACGTAATGATAAATAGGACGATATAGATTTATTCTTTAGCGTCCACATTGGAATCGCCGTGCAACGGCTACATCAGATAGGACTCCTTGCAGCCTAACATGGGTCATCGGCAGCAATTCCCGAAGTATTCCTATTGGACCGGTAACACAATATTTTGGTTATGTCTTTCTCAATATATTTCATTTCAGCACACATAGGATACTTGTAAATATTAAGTCCTAACAAAACGGTGATATTATGAACAAAACGTCATTTTCTTCTCCAAAAATATCGAAACAAAAGCGTGCACAGAAAATAGACTTTGAGGATATCGTAAAACGGTTATGTATGATGCAGAGAATTAAGTTTAAAACGCCCGTATCAAATTCAGTTATAAATCATATTTTCTGCTCCCAAGTTATGCTTCCCACCGATTTGAAAAATATGGTTTTGGGAAAATAGTATTTAAAGGTTTGGATTACACTTTTTTATAGCAAACTTAAACATACTCCTGGTCAGCGATTCCTGAACCATACAAAAATCCTTACAAATCCAAAAGGAGGCCCTCCATCTTTTTCGTGGTCATGGAGGTGCTAGACCTCTATAGCTGCTTACGTCAGCCGCTGCTCTGCTCGCTCGATACATTTTTCGTCCGCTTTTGTGCACAATTTGTAACGGGCTGGCCCGATCTCAGGGCAAAGCACTTTCATTATGTCTATAATGCCTCTTTGGCTGTCGTTGACAGCACATGACGCTACACTGACGGCGATGTCGACTATGTTTTTCCCTTGCTGTCAATGGCTTTCGGAGACACTTTTTCACCAATTGCCTTGTAACCTGATAACGGCATTTCTGGATAACTGGAGACGAACAATGCAATAAAGTAGATATCCCAGTGAATACTGGAAGCCAAAAAATCGATTTTTTGAAGTTTTTGAACAGCTACCCCTTTAATGCAGGCAGATTTCTTTTGGTCGATTGTGCTACGTTTATAAGTAATTCTGGGTAATTCCATGTTTTCGTAAAGAATTTTGTTATGACTGTATGGACCTTCCGTTAGCATTCCTCAAACGGAGGAAAGATTACTATCAATTAAGACAAGGACGCAAAAATAAAATGCTGTTTAATTTTTAATAGTTGAAATGACCAAATTATTGAGATATTAAGAGATATAAAAGAACAGCATGTAACAAATTTTATCTATGGCTCATTAAAGAGAAGCACATTACTTACTTTCTTCTTTCAAAATGGTTCTAAGCACTATGGGACTTAACATCTGTGGTCATCAGTCCCCTAGACTTAGAACTACTGAAACCTAACTAACCTAACGACATCACTCACATTCATGCCCGAGGCAGGATTCGAACCTGCGACCGTAGCAGCCGCGTGGTTCCGGACTGAAGCATCTAGAACCGCTCAGCCACCGCGGCCGACTTTCTTCTTTCAACGAAGTGTGCAAAACGTGTAAGTAGTTGGGCAGAACATCTTTCTGTACCTTTACGGCGTCTCACTCTATAGATATGAGGTTTGGCCATGTACCTAAATCATATTCTGTAGAAAATCGTTCTGAATATTGATGCAAATTACTTCTATGAAGTAGCTGGATTTAGTACGAAAATATTTTGATACAAAAATTTAAAAAACTGAACTCTGCCATAAGGCACTGAGCATAATGCGATGTCGCAATGTCGACTGACCGCCCTGTCATTCTCTGTCATGCGGCGTCGTATAGATGTGATATGGACAAGCACGCATTCAGCAGCCTGCTCTCCCGGCAGTTGTCAACTTTCGAGACCAAACTTTTTTGTCTTTGCGTTTGAGTATACAGACTTGATAACATTACTCATCTCTATGGTACATTACTCATCTCTATGGTACTCAGCTCTATGGTAAAACCCCCGTAAGCTTCACTGCCTCCTCTTGCCTTTCCAGTGCCTTGGTGTTTGCTTGCTGAACCCTCTTTCAAACCTCTCTCACTGTTGTTGGCAATTCCCCGACGACACTGGACTCGCATTCGGGAGGACGACGGTTCAATCCCGCGTCCTGCCATCCTGATTTAGGTTTTCCGTGATTTCCCTAAATCACTCCAGGCAAATGCCGGGATGGTTCCTCTGAAAGGGCACGGCCGACTTCCTTCCCAATCCTTCCCTAATCCGATGAGACCGATGACCACGCTGTCTGGTCTCCTTCCCCAAACCAACCAACCAACCAATTCCCCGACTGACTCTCCGTTCCTGCTCCCTTCCCGCTTAACTGTGTCAAATGGCAACGGCATCTTCTTACCATACGCCACCTTGAACGGCGCCAACCATGTGACAGTATGTACTTTTGACTTATACATGCTCAGCACGTGCTAACTAAGCTTCTTCCTCATCGGCTGATGAAATTGCACTGTCCTTCCTCTTTACTGAGGATGCAGTGGACTGGTCCTTTATTTCTTCACCATCCACAACCGACATAACACCTTCATTAGGTCTGACATGAAATTCGTTCCTCGATCAGTTGTTATTGTTTCTGACACACCAAATTTCAATACCCATCTATTCATCAACACTTGCTCGAATGTGGCTGCCTTCTGGTCTAACATCAGCAGCATCTCGATAGAACGAGAAAAATAATTTATGATGGTTAACACAAAATAACTTGCTGTTGGCATTTGATTGAGCGATCCCAACACATTCACCCCAATAAAACTAAGTGGTTCCATTTCTTGCGGTAACTTCTGCATTGTACCTGTTTCTGACTCAAAGGCGCACGCTTTGCACACTGTACACTATTCCTGACATACTGATCGACCTCATTTTTCCGTGCTCTCTACTAGTACTTCTTCGCCACCCTCTCATTCGTCGTTCTGCACCTTCCTTGGTCAGATAAAACATGATCATGCATTTCCCTCAGTACTTCTCCCTTCAGATTTTCTGGCACAACAACTCGTCCTAATTTTGTCTCCATACACAACAATCCTTCATACATGCTAAACCGTTGCTGATTCCTATACTGTTTACACTCTCTGTCAGCGTTCAGTACTGCTTTGGAAGGTCTTGCCCTATTGCTTGTACCTCTGCTGTCTTCCTGCATAGTACATCTGTGTTTGCGTCCTTCTTCCATGGTTTGTGGATTACTTCCCACTCAAATTCACTGAACTTTAATGCCCATCTTGTCAGTCTACTGGAAGGTTCTTGTAAACTTAGTAACCATTTCAAAGTAAAATGGTCTGTCACTACTTTATACTTTTTTCCGTACAGGTAACACCATAAGTATTTCAGGAGTCTGGCCCCAGACTCTTACAGTCGAGAGCCGTGCAGGATACGATGGCGAGGTTCTAATTACACTCGAGATGTCAAGAAAACGTAATTGACAGAACATATTTATTAGGCAGTAATGTAGTATTGTCTACGAAAGCACAGCACCTCAGACAGATGGAGTGGCACCTCGCCACTGTCAGAAGGCCGGCTTGCGTTCGTCTTGCAGTATCGCCAGCATAGCGAAGCGTCAGGTGGCAGCAGCTAAGTCATGGGCTGCTATCGACCCATGAAATCCGGCGGCCTCCAGCTCTGCATATTCGTCTTCAAAGCGCTATCATGAACGTTAAAGATTTGCACTCAGGAGTCTCTACCCAGGTCCACCTGAAGTATGTACATGTTCACAGGAGTCGGCTCTCAGAGCTGTTTAGGAAACAGAAGCAAGCAGCATCGGTGTCTGCCATCGGAACGGAATGAGCAGCAGCGGTGCACACCCACTCTAAGGTGGATGGTGGACAGCGTCCAGGTCACGCAGGTCAGGCCTACAGCATGCATGCAAGATGATGGCAGCCTCTGTGCCTCATCAGTGTAACCTCAGAAGTTGGCAGTGCAGCTGACAGCAGCAGCGTACTTGTAGCTGGACTTGTGGTTCCATAGACGATCAAAGACGGCTAGGCATGCCGAGGGCCGACCTCCATAGTCTCCCCTCTCTCTAGCTTGCTGCAACTGACAGAAGGGCTTAGACTACGCACTGAGCAGTCGGCAGTCAGCACTCAGATTCATGTTGGCGCTTCCCGTACACCTGCAGTGTTGGCTATTACATAACTTTCACAAATTTTTAGTGTCCGCAATGGATGGTATCCTGGGGCGTAACCGTATGTTATCTTTCTACAGCCTAAGCATCTTTCTCTTCATCGTAGTATAACTTCTCTCCACTCCGTTAAGTTGCCTTGGCACAAAAGCAGTAGGACGTTCCTCTCCATCGGCCTCCAATTTCAAAACACGCCTCATAGCGTAGTTTGATGTATCACATGATAATATAAATTCTTTGCGAAAATGTGGGAACACCGACATTGGACTCGACATTAGTACCTCTTTTAATTCGACGTACGCTCTCTGACATTTTTCAGACCACGACAACTTGATACATTTCTTCGGTAACTGCATAAGTGGTTGTACTGTAACTACAAATCCTCTAACGAACTTTCTATATTAATTTGCAAGGCTGGGAAAAGACTGTCACTGCTTGCTGATTCCTGGTACATTCCTGTATCAATCTTGGATCAGTCCTCACACCATCTCTACTAATTAACTAACCCAAATAATTCCGGATTGGGAAGGAGCGCCTGGTCCCCGGCACGAATCCGCCCGGCGGACTTGTGTCGAGGTCCGGTGAGCCGGCCAGTCTGTGGATGTTTTTTAGGCGGTTTTACATCTACCTCGGCGAATACGGGTTGGTTCCCCTTATTCCGCCTCAGCAACACTATGTCGGCGATTGCTGCGCAAACAAGTTCTCCGCATACGTGTACACCACCATTACTCTACCACGAAAACATAGGGGTTACACTCGTCTGGTGTGAGACGTTCCCTGGGGGGGGGGGGGGGGGGGTCCACCGGGGGCCGAACCGCACAATAATCCTGGGTTCGGTGTGGGGCGGCGGAAGGGTGAAGTGGACTGCGCTAGTCGGCGTGGGGTTGTGGACCGCTGCGGCTGCGGCGGGACGGAGCCTCTCTGTCGTTTCTTCGTTTCTAGGCCCCCAGTTAGCATACAATATAATACAATCCAAATAATATACTCCTTGCCTTCCAAAGGTAATTTTTCCTTACTCATTGTTAGATGGGAAGCTCGAAATCTCTTGATCAACTTCCTCAGTCTTTGTCTATGTTCCTGCACACCTTCTGAAAAATAATTATGTCATCTAGATATACTAGACATTGATGAGATTTCAATCTTTTCAGCACCCCACCGAACTAGCGTTGGACTTTCACTGGTGCATTTTTTAGTCCAAATAGCATACTTCTATACTGGTAATGTCCCCAAGGCGCTGAAGAAGCGTCTTTGCTCTATCCTCTGGTGCCACTTCTAACTGACCTTGTCTTCAAGCCCATAATTGAGAAGTATCAATCGTTTTAGTGATGTTTGGAATTAGGTAGGGCTCTATCATAGTCTTAATACTCAAATGGCAGTAATCGCAGCAGAATCGCTGTTCCCTCAAAACAGCCACATACTTCTTTGGTGCAACTCAATTACAGTTCCTTCCCCACCCCAGGTGCTACTACTCTGATCTATTATACCGTCAGTCAAATGTTGATTAATAAACTCTTATAAAATCAGATGCAGAGGCCATGGTATTCTGTATAGCCACCGGTACACCAGCGCTTAGTTCCCTGTCGGAATCCTGCGTTGCGCCACAGGTGTTGCAGGCAACGCTGCTCATGGAAAAAAATTGTCTTCAAGCTCTAACGATAGCTGTTCCATCTATACTCCATCTATCCCTTCAAACGTTTTACTGTTTTACGAAACGCAGTCTTAACACCAGCCTGTGTCCTCTTATAGCCTACATCTTCCGTGCAACGATCCTCCTCCTGGTCCTCCAGAATTTCTCACATTACCGCCAATGTTCCCCTAAACAACTTAAGTTCCTCGGCGCCGGCGCCAAAATTATCCACATTAATGAGTACTACCTTGCCTCCGTCTTTCTGCTGTATGAATACGATACTTCGCTTTACCAAACAACACGCTGCATCCAGTATATCACTATCTCCCAGCAGGTCTACATCACACAATATACCTACTGTTAAGTGAGGCTCCATATTCACCTACTGCAACTTCCCACAGCCACTTGACACGCAACCATGCGAATTAAACCTTGATGTCTTTGTTTTTATTTTATTAGACAGCCTTGCACAACAGACGCTCCTTGCGACAGATCATCATCGACGACTACGTCCCCTATCCGGAATGTTTTCTCACTAAGCTCCATCACATGTTGTCGAAGGTCAATTATGGCGTGATGCGGCCACAGAAAGTCTAAACCTAGAATCACTGATTTTTACACACTGCTTGAATAAATAGTATTTTAATAGATGAAACTCTACCATTCAGTAACCATTAAAGTCAATTATTCTATAGCAATGCTCACGACCTCCTACCATTAGCAATATGTGAGCCCCCCCCCCTCCCACACACACACACACATACTTCTGTATTTCATATCTCTGTTTTCACGTGGCAAATAGTGTAGTCCCTACTCATCTCTCTCTCTTACAAGGATATCCAGGAATTGCGCATTTTACGAAAGTTTTATTTCCTCTTCTTCACACACACACACACACACACACACACACACACACACACACACACACACGCTGCATAACGTTCCACCTCTGAATTTCATCTCTGTCAATGTCAAATACGGTACTGTTTCAACATTAAATTTCATCACAGATGTGTGTACACAACATTAAAATATTACATACAATATTTGCCTGTATGCCTCATCGTAATTAGTACATTTCATCTATGTTATACACCACAAAAATGTTTGTGCCAAATATCGTGCTGCCTCAGTATATATATATATATATAGATATATATATATATATATATATATATATATATATATATACCTCTCTGCAATGATTACTTTAATGAGGCTACAATATTATAATATATTACAGAGAGGACAGGAACAAAAGACCCAAAAAATAGTATAGATACAGATTATATTATAAAATTGCTTACAGTTATATATAGAGCACGTTTTCACACATACACTAAAATTATAGTTAACTCTAACTTGCAGCACAAATTGTTGTAACTATATGCTCTCAGACAGTGCAAAAATACGAATTTAATAGTCATCTTCAACACATTTTAGACTATCACGTATTGTAAACAGTAGGTTCTTACAGTTCAAGTAAATATTTGAGATATCTTTACCAGATAACCAAGTTTTGACAGCTGTATCTGCCTTAAACAGGAAAATGACACTGATTTCAATTTATGGACAAACTATGTATAGTATGAATAACATACCCTTAATTTAAGAATCAATAATTTTTTCATAATCAAACAGAAACAGCTGAATGTAATAAATACAGCCATACGTATCATACACTTCAGAGGCAACAAGGTGTTCAGAACCTCTAAAGCACTCTTCTTGAGCGCCTATATATTTTCATATTCACTTCTGAAAAAGCATTTAGATTATAATCAATACCAATTACTTTGTATGTGAGAACATTACACTTTCGTGAATCGAAAACAGCGCCACAACAGACTATTAATTTCTCTTGTAGTTTCACTGCATGATACTTTGTGAATAGCAACTTACATTTTTATATGCACAGTTTTTCTGCTACGAACGTGGGTAAGTTGGCTGTTAATTTTAGTAATAATTATATTTTCTCAGTAAAATTAACGCCTGTGTCTGACTCTCATGGGAACACTGTGATAATCAAGTTTTGGGAGCTTCGACATCAGGCTCTTAATCGCAACCCAGCTGTTCGTCAGGCCATTGGTGCTGTCAGCTTGGTCTCCACAGCCCACCAGAGCGAGCACTTGTTGCTGCGTGTTTTCTCCCCTTATATTCGCAGTCTTCCATGACTGTGTCACCATTACTACCGTATGAATTGTTTCAATGCTCAACTATACTTTTGTCATAGGCATTAACTTCTCATCAAACTAATTCAGTTTGTGTGTTCGCCACCTGTATGATTATTTGTCAGTATTGTTATACTTATTGTGAATGTGCAGGAAGCAGCAAACTTGATGTGTATGTTCTTTCTGTTCTGTCATTTTTGACGTCCCTTAGGTGCTCTGTCAGGCAGTAATCAACTTACTAAAACCTGAGTAAAAACGGTTGTAACTTCTAATCCAAACGTTAGTGCAGTTTACAGAGATTTAAGATTAACACTTGCGGAAGTGTATAAATTTTAAAGGCAGATGTTTTGGAAAAGGATGAAATGGAAGATGATGAGAAGATGCCTCATAGAAGTACTAAACAGGTTAGACCAGTGGTCGTCAAACATTTTTGCACAGGGCCAATACTGACACTGTGGGGAGCCACTTAGTGCCGCATGTCTATCGACCCCATTATTAATTGGTAATCTACACAAAATAATATGTTCTGGGCCCCCAATAAACTAGCTATAATAAGGACACGTTACGTTGGCTGCTGGCCGTGAAGTACTGATGCTTAGAAGTCGATACCATTCGGAACACTCTGTGTCGACTGTTCTCTGTATCGGATTGCTGCCATTCTACCCCTCACATCCTCTAACCTTTCAGCGGCCGCGCTACTTACCCCCCTTCCCCTGAGGTAAGCGGCCAGCATTACTTAGCTCACAGCGTTATTCACCAGCTGTTATTAAAATTGAGCTCATCCTAAAATATTGCTTTCTCTGTATTTTTGTTTGCTATTGACCAGGAGAGCTACATTATTACTCAGCGCTTAACGTTAGTTGAAGTTTTGGGATTTTGCTGTTAGTTGCTAGACGCATATTATTATCAAATACCGCTGAGAACCGCGGGCCGCGTGGATACTTGTCCCGGGCCGCATGCGCCTTGCGGACCGTAGTTTGACGACCACTGGGTTAGACAATACCATTCAATCCAACGCCCCAGAATGTTTCTCATTCTCAAATAGCATGTGGCAACTCTTTCCAAGCGAGCTCTGATTTCTCTGGTCATTTCCTGTATGTACGTACGTGAAAGAAAGTTAATAATCGAAATCTCGTGGAAAGATCTAAAAGGGCTTTTATTTTGTGATAAACACCCATATTTTCCCGTCATTCCACAACTCTCTCTCTCTCTCTCTCTCTGTCTCGCCTGTCTGTCTGTCTGTCTGTCTGTCTCTCTCTCACTCTCTCTCTACGTATCTATCTATCTGTCTCGTTGTATAAGAAAGAGGATCTTACAGTTTTCCTTGCTGCCACTTTTTGATCCTTGATAGTATCTTAGCTAACTAATTTTGTAATTCATTTTGATCGTCTAATTGCTAGGCAGTAAATGGCAACACCATCTGCAACTTCAAGCAACACCACTAACCAACAAAATTGCCCTGTTTTTCTGTGACTGGCATGAAAACGGCTAATTTTCATGGGTGCGCTGATAACGAAAATGTTAATGAAAATGCAAGATTAGCTCTCGTTTTGGAGTTGTAGTTTTCTACTGGTAGCTGATTACTGTCCAGCAGTAATCGGCTAACATTGATGCACTTCATTTCCCCAGGTATTCATTTCCATGTCCGAAATTTACTGGTGGAAGCGTTCTCTGTGCTCGTCGGTTACAGCACCACAGTTGTCAGAAAATAAACAAGTAGGAATCTAGGAAATGTAACTTTAAGGACATGTTGCACCCTAGTCGATTGTAGCAGTGCAGAAGAACTGCCACAAGATTCTTACGGCTTTCTGCCCTCTTATCACCTAGAAATCTTGTTGACACTTGAACAAGGACATCACAAGCCAAGTTGTCGCCACCTGTCGGGATGGTGTTGGAATGCTGATCTTTATTCAGTTTGCGCATCTGGGGACCCAAGAAAATCCCCTCTTTTATCTTCACCTCATTAAGACGTGGAAATTTCTCTCGAAAGTAGAGAATAGTTTTTCCCGTGGCCTCAACAAAGTTTTTCAATAGGCCCAATTTTATATAATGAGTAAGGAAAATTAGGTCCTCAGATTCGACAAGTACTTCGTGCATAACATTGTTCGATCCTTGTCCAAGTAACTGACGCTCCGGTCAGTCTTTCTTTTTATAATGTAATGCCTTGGCGCAGCTGTTCCATAAGAACAGGAAGCAACAGAGTTTGGTGTAGCCGTGTTGTAGCCCAAGTAATATGCCTATGACTTTCAGATTCCTCGAAATCTGCCATTTAAACTTGTCATAGTTCAGTCGCAATAACAATTGTTTCAAGTTATTATATGTTTCCTTCCTGTAAGGTGCATACCTAATCGGAATCGATGGTAATACGTTGCCATTATACAGTAGCACGCACTTTGGACTTACTTTGGAAGAGTCGATGAACAACCTCCACTGATCACTTTATAGTCCATACCCATAGCTGCCATTAGTCCCTGTACGTCACTACAAAATAGCTACTTCTTCTCACTTCCGAAAAAATGAAAGGAATGACATATACCGGTAACGGAACGCAGTCATATTGACCGTTTTATCAAGATAATTCCACTGCTGCAGTTTTGATGCCAACAGTTCAGCTTTCCGTTTCAATAATTCCAGATTCCTCACTAGGTCATTAAGTTGACACTGTGTTTTTTTGTGAATCTCTGTACACTCAGCGTTACACTCAAAATCACGATGTTTCGAAGAACTAGATTTTGTAGGTGATGGTGGAGCACTAGTTTCACTAACGCCACCGTCACTATTACAATCAGGTTGAACAGGAACAGGCAGTCCGTCTCCGTGAGGCTCCGGTCGGATGGCCGACATCATGTTAGGATATGTCAAGGAAGATTTTTTCTTCAAATGGTTTGACGGTTCTCGCCAGACAATGGGCTTAGCAAAGCTCATGGAAGATCTTTTAAGACTCAACTACT
Source organism: Schistocerca cancellata (assembly GCF_023864275.1). Taxonomy (NCBI): domain Eukaryota; kingdom Metazoa; phylum Arthropoda; class Insecta; order Orthoptera; family Acrididae; genus Schistocerca; species Schistocerca cancellata. The sequence continues at coordinate 574,242,333 of NC_064629.1, forward strand.
AATGAATACTAGAGACACAAGGTATGCAACATAGAAGAGGAGCCTAAGGCTTGTCCTGGTCTCCAATTTCACAGTCAAAGTACAGTCTCTATGCATTTCTAATATAAGACATTATTGTCCTCCATTGCGATTTCAGAGTAGCCTGTCCAAAATGCAGCAAAAATTATCAACAATGTTTGGCATTTGCGAAGCATATTGGATTACAGGAATTACAGTAACCACACGCGCTAACTAGACTTCAGTAACACGTTGTTCCAGCTTACGAACAGAGCACAGCTTCCAACAGACTGAAACTACGCTTGTTGAAACACACTCCGCTCCTCCCTTCCTCTTCCCCTTCCCCTTGTTGCTACGAGCCCAGACTAAAAAAAGCGGCAAAAAACACACAGCTATTGTTGCCTGAAACTTCATCACTCTGTCTACCATCAACGGGACTTTGAAGCCTATGGGGGAAGCGACTGTCGGTAAACTCTGATAAAATATAATTGTAATTAAGTGCACCTTCCCATAATTCGGAAACGAGAGCTAATTCGAGGTTTCCATTGTTGTTTTCGTCATCAGGGTGGTCAGTGGTGTTGACAAACATTTATTTAACCGCAGTTGCATTTTCACCGTTAGTTATAGTAATCGATGCTTCGTGAAGTTCCACTTCGATAGATGTACTTTCATCAGTACGTGAGATATTGCCTGCCACTTTTGAAGGTAGCAAGAAAACTAATTGCTTCGCCAATTCACTCGGTTTATTCCAATTGTAAATGCCTGGTGCATTTCGTTCCCACCTATACCAATATGTATGCCATCATCTCTCAGCAACGATCCGGCACTTTTGTTTAACTCAGGCTTAACGATTTGGGTATATTTATGGTTTATATTCGAATTTAACGTTCTGTAGGAAGGGTAGCTTTGCTTGTGAGCAATGATATCCCCGAGAACTTCCTTTCATGACTCTTCTTTAGTTTCATCGCCATCATCCTCATCATTTCTATCATCATGATCATACTCTTCTTTTTCTTGCCCTTTTTCTTTCTCTTTTTCTTCTTCTTGTTATTCTTATTCTTATTATTCTCTGCCTTCTGCTTTGACATGTATACTGTTTTCTTTGGTTTCGTCTCCTTCATCTGTCTTCTTTTGGATTTTCTCCTAACGAGATTTTTTTGTATCCTACATTAGGTACACCTGTATTAGAGTCTGAAATTGGGAAGAGTATAATATCTCATTAATATCTGAATTAAGTGACGCTAAGAATAAATATTGTATTCAACGTTCTTTTACGAATTGATTCACTGGGTACCTTGTAGATGATAGCAATAAACTTGGCAATTGATTCACATTAAAACATTCATTTGGTTACTTCGTATAATACAATGTTTTCTCAGGTAATTAAACTATAGAACTGTGTGAAACCAGTATAAGCAGTTTTCATTTTTCGACAGAAATGCTGTAGCTTCATGAAAGTTACTCCACATTTATTAGTGGCCTTCCTCAGTAGGATAGCACAGGCGCTTTAGATTACCTTCATATCGGGATTGATCTCAAAATGCAAGGTTAGCAATTTCCAGCGTCAGTGTTCCAGGAACTGTGCAATCAGCGCTTCGGTTGTCAGAATTCCAGAAACTGCACTTCCAGACTGCTGAGGCAATTGTGTTTATTATATTCAAGGTCAATCCTCCATATCACCTCCTCCACTTTCCTCTAGGCCAACATCATCACGCTTTCAGCAAATAGCCGGGGGGCCCCACCGCTCGCGTGCAAGAACAGTCACAGTGTAGACTGTGCTCAAAGTATCCGAACGATCAGAATTAGTTGTCAGTCATACGCTACTGCCCTCGACCAGTAGGCATGGGACTCGACAGCTTTTGGGCAATATGCCCTCAGGCAATAGGAATCAAGTAGGCCCCTCCCCTTTTTTGTTATAAAAACCCAACTACCTCTCATTCGAGCTTTGTACGGTATGTCATAGTTAAAGGATCAGCATGAGGTGCCAACAGCAGGACTATTGCTTTGTTAGTGAGAATATATGTACATTAATACACAGCCAAAGAGCCGAGAAGTGATTCTTCTTCTTAGTGTTGCAGCTTCTGAGCCCGCTCTCTCCGGATCCCTAAGTATCATGGCCTCGATTGGCGAGACACTTCTGTCGAGCAAAGACTTTAATAATTGTATTTCTTGCAACATTCATCAGAGAAATGAATTCACTATCTTGTCCACCAAGAATGGAAAGACATGATAATGGAAGAGTGTATGACAGTTTCTTTGGCTTACCCAGCAATCAAGAGAGGTATACATGGGAATATTGTTCAACAAATAATGGCAATGCAACAGAATGGCACGAAGATGCGTTACCTGATTTGGCCCTCCAAGGCAAAGAGTTGCAAATGCTGAAGTTGTCTTTCCTTTTTTAAATGGCTCTCCTGCCGCACTGGAAATGATTGCCGCCAATCCATTGAGTTGCACAACCCAGACAGCACCTTATAGTCCCTTCTGAGACTAAACAGCTGTCCACCCATTATTATTATCAATTTTATTATTAATATATTGGATTATAACTACTCTCCGTTATTTCTTACTTTTTCCAGCAACGCAAAATGCCCCCGATCCGCACTGACGATGGACGCAATGACTGACATTGTCAGAACTGCAGCACCATGACGCGTAGGTCTTCGACACACCACTTCGTACGCCACCAAACTAGCCACAGCTAATGGCACTTACTCAACTCGCTGAGCCTCAGTTAAGCGCTAGCAGAATGTTGCTATTCGCCTATACGTATAATCTGACAGTAAGTGGGTATAAACGGATAAATATTGGCCTAGAACCCGACAGTGACATTCATGTAGCAATAAAAGTAGAAAACATTCAACATGTTGGGACTAGAGAGTATGGGCTACCTGCGCAGGATACTGGAATGAACAGAGAAGTAGATGACGACAGAGTACGATAGCGCCCATACCCTATTAACATCGACATGTCTGGGAGGAAGTTTTCAAAAGTTGATATATGGCGAGAAACTGTGCTTTAAATAACTTCAGGGGACATGGGGTTTACATAATACATTCGAGTGTTCTGATCTATACTGTGTGGTAATGATTGCTACATGTGTTGATGACTGTTAAAGACAAACTGAGCCATTGGCGTCTGGTGCATACTATGACTTTGTGAACTACACTGTACAACAAAATAAAAGGATAACTGTTTGGAAATGTCCGCAGCTCGTGGTCGTGCGGTAGCGTTCTCGCTTCCCACGCCCGCGTTCCCGGGTTCGATTCCCGGCGGGGTCAGGGATATTCTCTGCCTCGTGATGACTGGGTGTTGTGTGCTGTCCTTAGGTTAGTTAGGTTTAAGTAGTTCTAAGTTCTAGGGGACTGATGACCATAGATGTTAAGTCCCATAGTGCTCAGAGCCATTTGAACCATATTTGTTTGGAAACCACCTAATTGACCCTCATTCCAACGCATAAGTTTGAAATATTGCACAAAGGTGCCTACAACCTTCCTCTATAAAGGTGCAAAAACGCGGCACCCTGCGTCGTCACCCTCGGGCCAGAAGACGCCCCAGACAGCAAGGTGTCGACACATGCATAAAAAGGCCACAGCTCATAACTTCATATGACGTGTCAAGTAGGTTAATGATGTTTAATTGGTACCAAATTTCCCCCCAATTCTCCCCAACACCACAAGTGGATGTATCATCTACATCTACATCTACATACATACTCCGCAATCCACCATACGGTGCGTGGCGGAGGGTACCTCGTACCACAACTAGCATCTTCTCTCCCTGTTCCACTGCCAAACAGAACGAGGGAAAAATGACTGCCTATATGCCTCTGTACGAGCCCTAATCTCTCTTATCTTTGTGGTCTTTCCGCAATATGTAAGTTGGCGGCAGTAAAATTGTACTGCAATCAGCCTCAAATGCTGGTTCTCTAAATTTCCTCAGTAGCGATTCACGAAAAGAACGCCTCCTTTCCTCTAGAGACTCCCACCCGAGTTCCTGAAGCATTTCCGTAACACTCGCGTGATAATCAAACTTACCAGTAACTAATCTAGCAGCTCGCCTCTGAATTGCTTCTATGTCCTCCCTCAATCCGACCTGATAGGGAACCCAAACGCTCGAGCAGTACTCAAGAATAGGTCTATTAGTGTTTTATAAGCGGTCTCCTTTACAGATGAACCACATCTTCACAAAATTCTACCAATGAACATAAGACGACTATCCGCCTTCCCAACAACTGCCATTACATGCTTGTCCCACTTCATATCGCTCTGCAATGTTACGCCCAAATATTTAATAGACGTGACTGTGTCAAGCGCTACACTACTAATGGAGTATTCAAACATTACGGGATTCTTTTTCCTATTCATCTGCATTAATTTACATTTATCTATAATTAGAGTTAGCTGCCATTCTTTACACCAATCACAAATCCTGTCCAAGTCATCTTGTATCCTCCTACAGTCACTCAACGACGACACCTTCCCGTACACCACAGCATCATGAGCAAACAACCGCACATTGCTATCCATCCTATCTAAAGATCATTTATGTAGATAGAAAACAACAGCGGACCTACCACACTTCCCTGGCGCACTCCAGATGATACCCTCACCTCCGATGAACGCTCACCATCGAGGACAACGTACTAGGTTCTATTACTTAAGAAGTCTTCGAGCCACTCACATATTTGGGAACCAATCCCATATGCTCGTACCTTAGTTAGGAGTCTGCAGTGGGGCACCGAGTCAAACGCTTTCCGGAAGTCAAGGAATACAGCATTCGTCTGATACACTTCATCCATGATTCGCAAGATATCATGTGAAAAAAGGGCGAGTTGCGTTTCGCAGGAGCGATGCTTTCTAAAGCCGTGCTGATGCATGGATAGCAACTTCTCTGTCTCAAGGAAATTCATTATATTCGAACTGAGAGTATGTTCAAGAATCCTGCAACAAACCGATGTTAAGGATATTGGTCTGTAGTTTCGAGGATCCGTCCTTCTACTCTTCTTATATACAGGCGTCACCTGCACTTTTTTCCAGTCGCTCGGGACTCTTCGTTGGGTAAGAGATTCGCGATAAATGCAAGCTAAGTAAGGAGCTAATGCAGTAGAGTACTCTCTGTAAAACCGAATTGGAATCACAGCAGGACCTGGCGATTTATTTATTTTCAACCCATTCAGCTGTTTCACAACCCCAGGGATGTCTATCACTATGTCCTCCATAGGGGAATCTGTACGAGACTCAAACGGCGGTGTGTTCGTACGATCCTCCTGCCTGAAAGTTTTCTCAAATGCTAAATTTAAAATTTCAGCTTTCGTTTGCTGTCTTCCGTTGCCAGGCCAGACTGATCAGTGAGTGACTGGATGGAAGCCTTCGACCCGCTTACCGATTTTACGTAAGACCATAATTTCCTTGGGTTTTCAGCAATATCTTTTGCTAAGGTATGACGATCGTAGTGGTTGAATGCTTCGGGCATCGCTCTTTTTACAGCAGCACGAATCTCTACTAACTTTTGCCTGTCCTCATTCTCCCTGTCTTTCTTGTACCGCGAGTGCAACTGTCTTTGCTTCCTGAGCATTCTCCGAATTGCGCTGTTAAACCACGGTGGGTCTTTTCCGTCCGTAACCCACTTTTTCGGCACATACTTGTCCAATGCGTGATTTACAACATGTTTCAAATTTGCCCATAATTCTTCCACGTCCATCGTACCGGAAGTAAGTGAAGTCGATTCATTTACTAAGTGCGATGCTAACAACTGCTTATCAGCTCTTTCTAGTAAGAATACTCTCCTAGCCTTCTTGGCCGACTTTTTAACTTTCGTAACCATAGTCGTAATGACAACATCATGATCACTAATCCCTGTCTCAACACTGACACCGTTGATGAGGTCTGGTCTGTTCGTGGCTACCAGATCTAAAATATTTCCATTACGCGTTGGCTGTCGATTTAGCTCAAGATACTTTTCGGATAATGTGTTCAAAAGTAATTCACACGACGGCTTGTCTGTACCACCTGTAATGAATCCATAGACATCCCAGTCTATACTAGGTATGCTGAAGTCGCCTCCGACTAATATAGCATGATCCGGGTACTTCTGCGATAATTAACTTTATTTCTCCTAGCCCTGTTAAACGTGTCCAGATAACTTCACAATCCCACTCTACTTCGACCTCAGTAGACACAATATTTTTGTCAACTGCAATGAAGACACCACCTCCTACGGTGTCTAATCTGCCTTTCCGATACACGTTCCAACCCTCACTAAATAATTCAGAACTTTCTATCTCAGGGTTCAGCCAGGTCACAGTCCCGAGAATAATTTGCGGGCCACACGCTTCCTGGAGGGCAGTAAATTCAGGAAATTTATTCCGAACACACTGAAAATTTACCGCTAATATCTTGATAGCTGAAGTGTCTTTACACTGAGCGCGTCCTGATTTCCCTGCCTGCACGTCGACTGGTGAGTGTTCATCAGGACACCTCGCACTCCTGCCTAGCCGAAAAAAAATCCATGTGCACGCCACAAGTACTCTGCTACCCGAGTAGCCGCTTTCTTGGTGTAGTGCACCCCTGACCTATCTAGGGGCGTCCTACAATTCCCCACCCAATAGTGCAAGTCTAGAAATCTGCAGCCAAGACCGACACAGAGTCGACGAAGCCTCTGGTTGAGACCCTTCACTCGGCTCCAAACCAAAGGACCCCGATCCACACTGGGAACGATGCTGCAAATAGAGAGCTCTGCTTGCACCCCGTGAGATGCTCTTACAACGTTTTACCTATTGTTTTGACGCCCCTCAGTTGGTCAGGACCGTGACGCCCGGTATTGAAATCACGTGGTTTTCCTGTGGGTGGCCGAGGTAAATGTTTCAGAAACATTTTCAGGAAAAAGCATGAATCACTGGGCCAGTGTGGCATCATTAATCCATTCTACCCGTCACATGGACTGAGCTCTGGCCTCTTTCTCGCAAGTGCCCACACCTTGCTGTGTGAAACTTCGTCGAGCCTGAAGATGAAGCTGCAGGGCGCCACACTTTGGCTCCAGTGTAGAGGAAGGCTGTAGGCAGCTTTGAGCCAAATTTCATACTTATGCGTCAGAATGAGAGACAATTATGGGGTTTAGAAACAGTGATCATGTAAGTCTATAGGGCAGTATATTTGCGTAGGAGTAGTGACATGTCGCGACGTTACGCCTGCAAGGTCGACATCACATCATACACGCCAGCGTCGTAGGCTGCCCAACTCCAGGTAACCTCTTCCCGTCGGAAAACAGATTTCCTGCTCGCAATAAAAGTTTTCTGGGTTTGGTACCGCGTCATAATGTAAAAACTACTGCTGCTATAGAAAAGCCAACGTTTCGGCCACGATTGCAGCGGCCTTCTTCTGGGACCCAGAAGAAGGCCGCTACAATCGTGGCCGAAACGTTGGCTTTTCTATAGTAGCAGTAGTTTTTACATTATGACGCGGTACCAAACCCAGAAAACTTTTATGTCGACTGATTCTGGCCGCGGAAGCCTACGCAATTAGATTTCCTGCTGTTCCAGTAGGCGATTCTTGGAGGACCGCCAGAGTTCGCGGGTAGCGGGAAATTACTTGCTTTCGCAATTCAAGAGACCGAAAATAGATCCCAAGATATCCTGCCACTGGACGGTATTTAAACCGGCGCACGGCCGTCCACCGTCAGGTCACTGGTTTACTGGAAGCCAGGATTCCAGTTCGGATCCTGGGTAGCTGCGACGCTGCTGACGGACCTGACTTCGAGGTTGTGGATGTTGTTAATCTTTGTTTAGATGATTATTGTAGTTCATTGATTGTAGACTGTTCCAATGGAGCTTTCACTTCGTGCGTAGACGGAAGAACTTACATTGTCTGTTGGATTTTAACAGTATGGCAAGACAGAAGAAGTTAAACTCTTAGTTGAACTTCGCTTCAAGATGGTCTCAGCGAGACTTAGCATTTCCATACGTGTGATAAACTTATTTTTTAAACTACGGCCTTCAGCCAGGGACTTTCAACTTGTAAAATCTCGTATTATTATTCATCGGAGTAGATGAACAGTGTTTCCTATTCTTGTAAATAAACTATTTGTAGAATCTGTGACATTTTTTGTGCTGCCTATGGAGGATTCTTCAAATAGTGTAAATATGAAGCTATTAGGACATTGTCTAAATGCTTGTATTCAGCCAGTACGAGAATACACCAATGTAGATCCTATAAACGCCAAGTCTGAAGAAGCTGATTTCACGGGCAGGATATTTATATATGTTGTTGTACTTACAGGTCTGAATGCTATACAGGCAGAATTTAAGGGGTATAATTGATAATTGTTTGCAGAACACAATGACGAAAATGTATGTGCGAGGGAGTGCTGGAAAGTAATGCCATCGCATTTTTTCATGCGAAAACTCTTTAAACCTTTTTTAATAAAACAAACGTTATTAACATATTACATCTTTATTCCCCATGTATACATATTTATATCTCAACATAATCACCCTGGCGGCGAGCACGTTTCTCCCAACGAGGACCAATATTTTGATACCGTCACTACAGAATGTTTGACTTTCTTGACGAAGCTATAACCTCACCTTTGCTTGCACTGCTTCATCACTATCAAAGTGAAGTCCTCGAAGATGTTCTTTAAATTTCGGAAACAGATGACCATCGCATAGGGCCAGGTCACGACAGTATGGAGGATTATCGATGACGGTGAACCCAAGGCATCGGATTGTTGCAGATGTCGGAGCGCTCGTGTATCACCTGACAGTGTCATGCTGAAGGACAGAGTGCTCAGTGTGTGGGCGAACTCTTCGAATTCGAAACTCGATTATAGCGCGTTGTTTCTTACACTCCGACATAGTTACGTAACACACCGCTATGTTACACGCTACAATTATGAGCCATATATCAGCGCAGGGCTGCAAATATGAAGATAGGAATAATAAAGATATAGTACGTTAATAACGTTTGTTTTATTTAAACGGCGCCGGCCTTATTTTAGTTAGGTTTAAGTAGTTCTAAGTTTTAGGGGACTGATGACCTCAGAAGTTAAGTCCCATAGTGCTCAGAGCCATTTGAAACATTTAAACGGCTTTAAGAGTTTTTGCATTAAAAATCGGAGGCATTACTCTTCAACATGCCCTCGTATATCTATGTAAATAAAACAAAATATTTACTACCTAATTCCTCTTATTTCCGCATCCAGATCCTGCAATTCAAATACACACAAACTATTGCTACTCACCAAAAGTTATTAAGGTAAGATACTTTAACATTACAGTCCTGAGAAAAGCAGACACAGATTTCTAACAAGTCGAGGATTGAGGGCATTCCGTCTGCTGGTCTATTTGAATGCCACTAGTAAATCAGTAAATGACGAGTATGCCAATGCCAATGCGCTAGTGTTGTATTAAAGCAGCAGGGGAAACATCCACAGTACCGTCAAATAAGTGTGTTACCGAATTATGATTGAGTCCTTCAAGCAATGCTATTTCGTAGGTCTTAAGAAATGAACCAATGTATCTAATGCACACTATTACCTGCTTGTCTGTAGTTTTAATTATTTAAGAAGGAAACAGACACTGATTTGCAGAAGGTGGTATCACATCTTGTAGAACATGGCAGATCTTATTACTCTATTTTGTGTGTTTATGTGTATTAAGCTTCTATTTATAACTACAGTGTTTACCATACACACATGAAGAAAACATTAATTGTGTAACGTTGCAGATACGGTTGTTTTCGATATTATACTACTGCAGAGCGGGTACACAGAAAATGACGTTACCGAGTCCACATGTCGTCCTTGTCAATTGTGAGCACATTGTCTCGTTCCGTTGTGTTTTATAATCACTTCATCAAGCCTCACATTTGCATTTCGATGATGAGTAAGAGAAGAACTTACGATAGGGCAGCAACTACTGTTTTTGTGGAAACATGATGCTGTGAGTAACAGTTCATCATTCTTTAATCTTACTACTCCCCCTGACATAACTGTTTGTTAAACGGTATCGTCTATTCAGCGACATGCGCTTTTGTGGTCTACTACATCATGTCAATGTTAGCACTATATTAAACTCCACTTCCAGTACCCTTACAAATGATTAGCTTGAAATGATTGTCATACCAGACATTCCTTGGCTATGTTGCAATGAAGAACATCACCACAGTGCACCGTAACTACTCGCTGATCGACAAACACTGCCTTTTTCCCGTTCCTTCAACTGCCCCCTGTTGCGTGGTCAGCTCTATTTGGCACTATAGTCACGCTGACCTCACGTCATGTAAGGCCCAGCTTTCTGTGCACGACTGAGAGACCTCAGGCAACATGCTCCCACACATTCATTCATTTCCAATGAGTTGTTAATGTGTTATGTTACTTTATCTAACTGGTCCTTAAGTTCTGCGGAGCAGTGTACTTACACGACGTGACGAGCTCAAGATGTTCATGATTAATCTTGTAATCAGACACTATATGGTTCTCTCTCTTTGTTGTAGGCATCATCTTACATTATACACATTTAATGAGAGCTATCATTCATTATGATACATCATATCAGTACTGTATGTATGTATATCCTTTCTCTAAATACCAAGAATATATTCACATATAAAGTGTTATTAATATTCTGCATGTTATCAAATCTCCCTATCCTGTTTCTCATTTGCAATTGGCTTAGTAAGAAGAGCTCCGAAGACGCCCACCCACTACAGTATAATTTAAGACAAAACTCAAATCGCCTGATAGTCGAGTCATAGGGACCTTATCTACACTCCTGGAAATTGAAATAAGAACACCGTGAATTCATTGTCCCAGGAAGGGGAAACTTTATTGACACATTCCTGGGGTCAGATACATCACATGATCACACTGACAGAACCACAGGCACATAGACACAGGCAACAGAGCATGCACAATGTCGGCACAAGTACAGTGTATATCCACCTTTCGCAGCAATGCAGGCTGCTATTCTCCCATGGAGACGATCGTAGAGATGCTGGATGTAGTCCTGTGGAACGGCTTGCCATGCCATTTCCACCTGGCGCCTCAGTTGGACCAGCGTTCGTGCTGGACGTGCAGACCGAGTGAGACGACGCTTCATCCAGTCCCAAACATGCTCAATGGGGGACAGATCCGGAGATCTTGCTGGCCAGGGTAGTTGACTTACACCTTCTAGAGCACGTTGGGTGGCACGGGATACATGCGGACGTGCACTGTCCTGTTGGAACAGCAAGTTCCCTTGCCGGTCTAGGAATGGTAGAACGATGGGTTCGATGACGGTTTGGATGTACCGTGCACTATTCAGTGTCCCCTCGACGATCACCAGTGGTGTACGGCCAGTGTAGGAGATCGCTCCCCACACCATGATGCCGGGTGTTGGCCCTGTGTGCCTCGGTCGTATGCAGTCCTGATTGTGGCGCTCACCTGCACGCCGCCAAACACGCATACGACCATTATTGGCACCAAGGCAGAAGCGACTCTCATCGCTGAAGACGACACGTCTCCATTCGTCCGTCCATTCACGCCTGTCGCGACACCACTGGAGGCGGGCTGCACGATGTTGGGGCGTGAGCGGAAGACGACCTAACGGCGTGCGGGACCGTAGCCCAGCTTCATGGAGACGGTTGCGAATGGTCCTCGCCGATACCCCAGGAGCAACAGTGTCCCTAATTTGCTGGGAAGTGGCGGTGCGGTCCCCTACGGCACTGCGTAGGATCCTACGGTCTTGGCGTGCATCCGTGCGTCGCTGCGGTCCGGTCTCAGGTCGACGGGCACGTGCACCTTCCGCCGACCACTGGCGACAACATCGATGTACTGTGGAGACCTCACGCCCCACGTGTTGAGCAATTCGGCGGTACGTCCACCCGGCCTCCCGCATGCCCACTATACGCGCTCCTTCAAAGTCCGTCAACTGCACATACGGTTCACGTCCACGCTGTCGCGGCATGCTACCAGTGTTAAAGACTGCGATGGAGCTCCGTATGCCACGGCAAACTGGCTGACACTGACGGCGGCGGTGCACAAATGCTGCGCAGCTAGCGCCATTCGACGGCCAACACCGCGGTTCCTGGTGTGTCCGCTGTGCCGTGCGTGTGATCATTGCTTGTACAGCCCTCTCGCAGTGTCCGGAGCAAGTATGGTGGGTCTGACACACCGGTGTCAATGTGTTCTTTTTTCCATTTCCAGGAGTGTAACTGCATTCGGTATATCGTCAAATAGGTGTTTCGTAATGTTATCTACAGAAGAACTGTGTACAAAGTACCCTATTTCCTGCTGGACGATTACCAAATAGTGGTGTAGCAATTACTAGGTGTGACAAAAGTTGAATTACGGACAAAATGATTTTACATAGAGTAGCAAAACATACGTAGAGAAGGAGCCAATGCCAACTATAGTTGTCAGTGCATTACTGCAAATAGACATATTACCCAGGCTTGGGTTAATCGGCTTCATAGCCAGATCTGACCCCAGTCCTGATGACTGACGAGAATGTTATATGATAGGTTCCTTTGACTCCTGCATGACGCTGAAGAACCAGAAAGAGTTTCCAACATGCCTTCAAATCCGTTACTCTAGATTTACAATGTAGCCAGAGCACATCATACTGTGTGCGTAAATTAATGACGCAAAGGCATATTTGGCAAATAGTGGTAAATATTAACGTAAGATACTTTGACATTAGTGTGTGTATAAATTAATGACGTCACAGAACATTCTGCAAAATGGCCGAAAATTTATGGAAAATTTGTGGAGCAGGGTAGAAGACGACAACATACTCATTACAAAACACGATATTGCTTTTAAATTTGGTTTGTGGCGACTAAGGCGGTCGCGCGGCCGGCAGCCGCGGTCAGCTGACGGAACGCAAGTGTCAACGAGGTTCGCGTGCCGGCCACAAGGAGCGCTTACATGTACTTAGTCCTTGCCGCGGCGCGCGAGCGTTCCATGACTTTTAAACGATGTGCTACGTCATAAGTGTTCCGATGCTGATTTTACAGAACGTTTCTGGGGAGTTCTACCCAAGTTTTCTGTAACGTTCCATTGATTATTATTGTGTAATCACTTCCTATGTTATATGTTCTTTCCTGAGTGAACTTCAATAGCCGGCCGCGGTGGTCTAGCGGTTCTGGCGCTGCAGTCGGGAACCGCGGGACTGCTACGGTCGCAGGTTCGAATCCTGCCTCGGACATGGGTGTGTGTGATGTCCTTAGGTTAGTTAGGTTTAAGTAGTTCTAAGTTCTAGGGGAATAATGACCTAAGATGTTGAGTCCCATAGTGCTCAGAGCCATTTGAACCATTTGAACTTCAATAAAAACATGGTAAACATAGAAGACATACTTTTTCCACAATAAGAACGCGATAGTTTGTCGCGAGCCTGTCCTCCCCACCTCCCTCCTACTCTCCCCTATTTCCTGTGGCAGCCCTCCCTTTTCTCGTGCAATTGTGTGTGCAGTGCGTCGAAGATTATCGTCAATCTTTTCTGTGCACTATTTCTTCATTCCAGTGCAATTGTGTCTCTTTAGTGTCCTCCACCGTTCGACAGTGTACTCATTGTGCTTTCGTGTACGTTTGCAGTTGCTTAATGCAATTCAGTTCGAACGTCTTCGTTATTCTCATTATGTGTGTCACCTGTTGTTTTAGTCCGCAGCTCGTGGTCGTGCGGTAGCGTTCTTGCTTCCCACGCCCGGGTTCCTGGGTGCGATTCCCGGCGGGGTCAGGGATTTTCTTTGCCTCGTGATGACTGGGTGTTGTGTGCTGTCCTTAGGTTAGTTAGGTTTAAGTAGTTCTAAGTTCTAGGGGACTGATGACCATAGATGTTAAGTCCCATAGTGCTCAGAGGCAGCCACCTGTTTCATATTCATATTTTCTGTATATCTGTCTACATGTTATCTGTTCTATGGTTTTCTGTGGCCGAAGAGCGGCGTAGATAGGCTGCTGCCGGCCTACCTTTTGTAAAAGGTGTTAAAATAACAATAAAGGAAAAAAATCGTGAGCCCAATACACAGTGGGAACGCGACATCTGGTGACCCCGACGTGATTGACGTGATTGTGGCTGAGAAGACGACTCATCAGGACCAAGAAAGTAACATCGTTGGCGGAAACATGACAGATACACCAGAAACTCCCGCGATTTCAAGACTGGCAGTACGACTACTACCATTCTGGCCTCACAACCCCGCGTTATCTTTCGCACAAGTCGAGGCGAGTTTTCTTTGTGCAGGTGTGACATCGGATTCCACCAAGTTCGCATTGGTAGTGAGCCAATTAGACCATCGATACGCTGCTGAAGTACAGGATATTTTAACTTCGCCGCCAAACACAGAGGCCTACACGAAACTCAAGACCGAGTTAATTCGACGAGTATCCGCCTCGCAAGAGGAGAGGGTACGGCAGGCTCTAACAAAGGAGGACAATGGAGACAAAAAACCCTCCCAATACCTCCGTCACCTGAGGAGCAAAGTCGATGCAGGCACGGTACTGGATACGCTACTTCGTACATTATGGAGCAGTAGACTGCCGGCTCAAGGGAAAGCCATCGTCGCGTCACAAACCGATATTCCGCTTGACGCCGTAGCCGACCTCGCCGACCGGATTCAAGACGCAGTTGTGCCCGATTCCTATTCTGATCCGTCGACGGCGTCTTACAGTGCATCGATAGGAACTAAACCCGACTACAACAGTCTCGTGAATAAAGTGGAAACAACAAACTGCTGTACGAGAGCTTACTAAACAAGGTCGACGCCCTCAGTAGACAAATGAATGAATTACTCGCCGACCGGAACGTTAAAGGACAGTTCCGACGGAGATCCCGAAGCCGTTCTTCATCGCGCGCGCACGCCTCTGGTGATGCGCCTCCTATACGTATGTTGGTATCACCAGCGATATGGAGAGCATGCACGCAAATGTAATCCGCCTTGTGCATATACCAGCAACAAATATCACACGGAAGTAAACGCACTGGGCAGATCTTCTGTACGTCTATTCGTATCGGACCGCAAGACAGGCCGAAATTTTTTGATCGACACTGAATCGGACCTCAGCATGCTACCACGCCATAAGCTACATAAGTACCGTCCGGTCGCCGCAATACAGCTGTCGGCCGCTAGTAATTCTGCGATCACGTACAGCATTTGGAACTAGACCTCGGACTAAGACGTTCTTTGGTGTGGAACTTCATAGTCGCAGACGTGATGGAGCCTATCATTGGCGCAGACTTCTTGGCGCATTACCGCCTGATGCCTGACGTCGCCAACGCTCGGCTGCTGGACACAGTCACAAGGCTGTCCACCGCTGGACTCCAGCGCCACGCTGCAACTTACGACACCAAGGCGATCCATAGTGCGGACGACAGGTACTCTAAGCTGCTAGCGCGGTTCCCTGCTCTCACGAGGCCTCCAGGAGCCCCATGAAAGGTACGTCATGATACAGTGCTCTACATTAATACGACGGCTGGTCCCCCGATCTCATGCAGACCCAGACGATTAGCTCCCGACGGTACGCGATCGCTAAGACAGAGTTTGATGCTATGCTGGCCGAGGGCATTATCCGCCCGTCTAGTGGGGCGTGGTCGTCACCCTTGCATTTGGTGCCTAAAAAGAACGGCATGAGGCGGCCGGGCGGCGACTACCGAGCCTTAAACGCGAGAACAATTCCAGACCGCTATCCAGTGCCTCTCCTGAATGACTACAGTCACGCATTGTGTGGCAAACAGGTGCTTAGTGTGTTGGATTGTGCCAAAGCATACACACAAATTCCGGTTGCTGAGAAAGATATCCCGAAGACAGCAATTACAACGCCTTTTGGCTTGTTCGGGACCTTATTTATGACGTTTGCCCTGAGAAACGCCGCACAAACATGGTAACGATTCATTGATTGTGTATTACGAGGGTTGCCATGTTGTTTTGCCTACCTAGACGACATACTCGTCTTCTCCGCGACGCCAGAGGAACATGAACAGCATCTTATTGAAGTTTTTGAGCGCCTTCACAAGTACGGCATTGTTTTGAACGTCATCACTAAGTGTGTGTTCGGACAACCGGAGATAGAGTTTTTGGATCACCAAATTTCTTTTGCGGGATCGTATCTTTTGCCAGAGAAAGTTAAAGTCATTTTGAATATTCGTCTCCTAGAGACAGCCAAAGAATTACGTAGATTTCTCGGAATCCTCAATTTCTATCGCTGCCATCTGCCACATGCGGCAGAACTTCAAGGACCACTTACAGCAGCGCTGGCCGGTCCGGTCTGTGCAGTCGCCATAGACAATGATAGACGCTTTCGAAAGCGCCAAGAAAAGCATAGCTTCTTGCCCAGTCGGCTTTAGACGCGCCTCTTGCGCTCGTGGTGGAAGCTAGCCAAGTGGCCATCGGCGTAGCATTGCAGCAATATGTGGACGAAGCCTGGCAGCCCCCTCGCTTTTTTATCTCGGAAATTATCACCCGCTCAGCCACAATGGAGCGCTTACGACCGGGAATTGTTGTCCATCTACGCTTCCGTGAAATATTTCCGATCGCAGCTGGAGGCGAGAGTATTTACAATTTATGCGGACCATAAACCTCTGACATCTGCCTTCCGCCAGAATAACAACAAATGCTCGCCGAGGCAGTATAATCAGTTGGAATATATTGCTCAATATTCAACGGACATTAAACACATCTCTGGGTTGAACAATGTAGTGGCAGACTGTTTGTCGCGCGTCAATGCAATCACGGAGACTATCGACCTCGAACGCCTGGCCCAAGCACAACAATCAGATCAAGAACTTGAAAATTGCCTAAACGAAGACACAGCAGGCCTGCAGCTCAAGCTCATTGATGTACCAGGATCAGGCACTAAGATATATTGCGACACCTCCAATGACAAAGCGCGCCCATTCGTCCCGGCAGACCTGCGTAAGCAAATATTTAATAACCTCCACGATTTATGTCACCCAGGGGTAAAGGCGATGATGAATCTCGTTACGTGTGGCCAGGGATACAAAATGATTGCCATCAGTGGGCTCGCGCGTGCGTCAATTGTCAACGCAGCAAAATATCACGCCATGTTCGCGCGCCAGTAGGCAAATTCCCAGACACGACCGAGAGGCTCGCCCACGTCCACTTGGACGTCGTGGGACCTTTAACGTCGCGCAGGATTAGCCGAGCTGTCTTAGGCGCTGCAGTCAAAGACTGTGCGGCTGGTCCCGGCGGAGTTTCGAGAACTCCCTCGGGCATGGGTGTGTGTGTTTATCCTTAGGATAATTTAGGTTAAGTAGTGTGTAAGCTTAGGGAATGATGACCTTAGCAGTTAAGTCCCATAAGATTTCACACACATTTGAACATTCTTTTGATCTTTAGCGCCCCCAGAGGTTCAACACTATTTTTGATAACCATCAGTGATAGATTCACTCGCTGGACAGAAGCTATTCCGATATATAACATTTCTGCCGAAACGCTGCCTGCCGCAGTTATGTCCAACTGGGTCACTCGTTTCGGCTGTCCATTACATATAACAACTGACAGAGGACGCCAGTTCGAGTCTGAATTGTTTACTCAGCTGAGCAAGTTTTGCAGCACATCACATCACATAACAACGAGTTATCATCCAGCCAGCAACGGCATGGTTGAACGGTGTCACCGATCCCTCAAAGCCGCCCTAATGTGTCACGAATCGAAAGTCACCACGGCTCTTCCTTTAGTGCTACTCGGCCTCCGCAGCATCAATAAGCCAGACCTGGACGCATCCCCTACTGAGTTGGTCTATGGGGAATCCCTGCGGCTACCAGGCGAGCTTATTGATCCAGGTGCCCCACCGGGGAACTTATCACAGTCGTCCCAGTTTATAATCCAACTGCGGGATCGGATTTCACACGTGCGACCGCATCCGGCATTGCCACATGGAACACCGCATACGTTTGTACATAAAGAGTTAAAGCATTGCACCCATGTCATGCTACGCAAAGACGGGATTAAACCAGCGCTCACGTCACCCTACACTGGACCACACCGCGTAATAACAAGACGGGACAAAATTATGGAAGTTTTGGTGAATGGAAAAAGGAACACAGTGTCGGTCGACCGAGTTAAAGCTGCTTTTGTCTCGGAGGAATTTTTAGATGCGTACAGTTCCTTCCACTGACCGGCGTTTTTGTCAGCTGATAGTCCAGCACCTCACGCAGCTCCTTCGGCGCAGACACAACGTACAACGCGGTCCGGACGTCGTGTGCACTTTCCGGCCAAGTTCAAGGACAGCGTCTGAGGCAGTTACCAACAACAACGGAGCTCCGCTCTCCCGTGGGAGGCTGTGTGGCGTCGAAGGCGGTCGCGCGGCTGGCAGCCGCGAACAGCTGACGGAACGCACGGTTCGCGTGCCGGCCGCGAGGAGCGCTGACATGTACTTAGTCCTTGCCGCGGCGCGCGAGCGTTCCATGACTTTTAAACGATGCGCTACGTTATAACTGTTCCGTTGTTGATTTTACAGAACGTTTCTGGGGAGTTCTACCCAAGTTTTCTGTAACGTTCCATTGGTTATTGCTGTGTAATCACTACCTATGCTATGTGTTATTTCCTGAGTGATCTTCAATAAAAACATGATAAACATAGGAGATGTACTTCTTCCACAAAGAATGCGATAGTTATTCGCGAGCCTAACGCACAGTGGGAAAGCGACAGGTTCATGCGAGTTATTGGATTTTCTACTTTTTTTACGCTTCAAATTCTAAAATATGGTAACATAGCGTGTAAAATTGGCAGATTTGGTGGGAAATCAATCGTAATGGCTGGATAATTGGCAAGTTGGTTGTAAAAATTGGCAGGAAGATGTAAAATTGCAGATGGTTGGGTGCCAAATCCTGAAATTGGCGATTTGTTCATAAAATTGGCAGGAAAGGTTGTAAAATTGTAAGAGTGGTAGGACACCAAACCTGGAAATTCGAAAATTGGTAGCTAAAAAAGCCATTGTACAGGGTGATAATAACAGAAGTTCCAGTTTAAAAGTACTGTAAAGAAGAACCGCTGCTGGAAATAACGCAAAATGT
Source organism: Schistocerca cancellata (assembly GCF_023864275.1). Classification (NCBI taxonomy): domain Eukaryota; kingdom Metazoa; phylum Arthropoda; class Insecta; order Orthoptera; family Acrididae; genus Schistocerca; species Schistocerca cancellata. The sequence continues at coordinate 574,261,339 of NC_064629.1, forward strand.
GAAAGAAAGATTGTCGAAGAAGGGGGAATATTATGGAAAAAAAATGAAGAAAATTTTCGCACTAGAATGTGTTGTTACTGTCATGACGTAATTGGGTTCGACTAAAAATGAAAGATGAATCGCAATACGACGGCTCTGGTGTGAGATGCGTATTGAACCAAAAGTATTTTGCAATGTGCATGACCTCACAAGTTTGACAGTCAACAGCTGTGGCACTTTTGGGTAGGGAAGCCCATCCACCACGGAATGGTCGTACAACATTGGATGAAAGAAATAGGGTTTGAAATGTCCTTGAACCAAAAACCGCATAAAAAGTAACAGAGACGTCAGTTTTTAATTGTTTTGAGGCCAAAAAACGCATAAAAATCAAAAATTAAATCGGTTTTTAACTGTCCTGAGGTCAAAAACCGCGTGAAGTGCAACAATGAAATCGGTGCTTAACTGTTGAGAGACTGGAGCAAGACATGTTCAGTATTCTGCCCACCGTTTTCTGCCACAAGTTGAAACTGAGAAACACCATGTTCCAAACCAATCGGATTGTCTCAGGGGTCACATTCAGAATGCAATGCGTTCTTTCATTTTAGCTACATTTGTAATAGGAGCGCTGAATACAGTATCTTTCAGATAACGACACAGCCAGAAGTCACACAGATTAAGATCAGATGTCCTGGACGGCCAGGATTTAAGTAATTGGCGGCTGATAATTTTAGCACTTCCAAAATGACTCTGCGGCAGCAGGTGCAAGGTGCGGACGAGCGCCATCTTGCATACAAATGATCACACCCGCACCCACGCATCCTCGCTGAAAGGGTCAGAATGATGTTGGTCCTCAAAAGACACTCACAGCATTTACCAGTGATGGCACTGGAACCAGCACCCGCAGGACCCATCTCCTCGGGTGGGGGAAATGATGTGCGAGTAGGTTTTTCACTGTCCATATTCTTCTGTTCTGTGTACTGCAATGTCCTTGGAGATGGAAATGGCCTTCGTCTGTCCACAATTGGTTCCACGTCCATTCATTGTCTTTTCATGCCAGCAAGAAATACTAGAGCAAACGTTTGTCTTACAGGCAGGTCAACACGAAGCAATTCTTGAACATGAGTAATTTTGTATGGATAGCAGTGCAGGAAGTTCCATAGAATTTTATGCACCTTGCTCACAGGTAAGTCCAAAGTTCGGGCAATTCCCCGTGAGCTGCATGTTTGCATATTACTGCTCGGTCCCTCCTGCAGTGCTATGGCCACATCTTCTAACGATGTCGGACCTGTTGTTTTCCTCCCTTCGCAAAAAAAGGTTTAAATGGCTCTGAGCACTATGGGATTTAACTTCAGAGGTCATCAGTCCCCTAGAACTTAGAACTACTTAAACATAACCACCCTAAGGACATTACACACATCCATGCCCGAGGCAGGATTCGAACCTGCGACTGCAGCGTCCCTTTGCAAAAATGGTTCAAATGGCTCTGAGCACTATGGGACTTAACATCTATGGTCATCAGTCCCCCAGAACTTAGAACTACTTAAACCTAACTAACCTAAGGACATCACACAACACCTAGTCATCACGAGGCAGAGGAAATCCCTGACCCTGCCGGGAATCTAACCCGGGAACCCGGGCGCGGGAAGTGAGAACGCTACCTCACGATCACAAGCTGCGGACTGTCCCTTTGCAACACTGCATTTCAAAATGACCTGTCTTTTCGCATTTCGTAATCATTGTCTGCAGGCCATTGGTGGATAGGGGACTAACGCATTTTTTCATACACTTCAGTGTCTGTAACTTCTGCAGAGCTACTGGCGCACCGTCACTGTTCTTGTAAAAAAGCGTTACTAGCAGCGCTCGATTCTTCATTGAGACAATCAAATCGAATGCCTCAGATGCAAACTGAGGAACAGCCGTCTACCCCGTGTCTTTTATTTTGCATATCCTCTCGCAGACAGTGTAGTACTAAAAGTTTCGTTAAATTTTTTTGTCTCATTACGTTTCACCCTTCTTCGACAACATTCGGTTCAAATTTGACGTCATTCTGAATAGTTGTTTTTTTATACCGTTTTCAAACTGGAACTTTTATTATAATTACTCTGTACACGCTGAAACATATATATGAATTTCTGACTTTAGGTATATAAAATATAGTTTTACACCTATTCTTTCCTACAAAAACGTCATTCCATCATCAACTAATAACGATGACATTCATTTTTTCTTTCCCGGATGACAATAATGCAAAATACAGTCCAACAACGGCTGGCAAAGCTTCGTATATAGCTGTACGATTTATGTAATATATGGCCAAAATCATAATAACAATGCTTGCGGAACGTACTTTATATATAATTATTCGTAAGATATTTCTCGATCCATTCGCTTAATAGAGTTTTCCAACACGTCTTGAAGTCCTTTCATGTAGATACATAGTTCCGTGAGGCGATGTGCAACGTACGGCGTGTGATATACCTTCGACATCCGTGTGACGTGCGTGCGATGTGCATGCGACGTGCGTGTGACATGCAACGTCGATCGACAATCTCTTCACCACAGAGCACAAAAGATTACACTCATGCAATTGCTCAAGTGGAGGAGGGAAAATTAATTTGTTATACCGAACTGTATGTGCTGAAATATGAAGACCTTCGTTTAATGTCAGCAAGCTAGTTACACTGATGGAAAAGAAATCCGAACACCAAGACGAACTTGTGCGACATAAACGAAAGTTGGTAGGAGTGTTTCTACAGCTGAAAGATGATGTCTATTCAAATTTCGCACCAGTCGTATTAAGAGTGGCGCTAGTAGCATCACTGCGATGATGAAAAACAGGTTTGCTTTAAATACGCACTGTGACGATCATGACCGTCAGTTGCCTTTGAGTCTGGACGTAGTGAGTTGATGGTAGTCAAGAATGCCTTTAAGGCGACAAAGACACCATTATCAACAACTCACTGAGTTTGAACGAGGTCGTGTAATAGGGCTACGATGTTTCTTCTGCGATATTGCCGAAAGACTTAGCAGGAATGTAGCCACTGCACATGATTGCTAGCAGCGGTGGTCACGAGAATGAACGGTCTCAAGAAGGTCGGGCTCCGGACTACCATATGGAACAACCGAGAGGGAAGAGCAATGTGTTTGGTTTATGGCTCTGGCGCCTCGTACTACATCTGCAGCAGCAATCTGAGCAGCGTGTTACAAATTGGTTACTTGAAGGACAGTTCCGATCCAGTCGCCCCGTAGCGTGCATTCCATTGACCGCAAACCACAGCCATTTGCGAATTCGGTGGTGCAAAGCGAGAGTTAATTGGAAGGAGGGTGGAGATCTTTTGTCTTCTCTGATGAAAGGTGTTTCTGTCTCTGTGCCAGTGATGGCCATGAGGCCAGGTGAGGGTCAGTTGAGGGCATGCAACCAACCTGGATGTGTTCGACACACTGGACTTTCACTTGGAATTATGATCTGCGGTATGACTTCGTAAGACAGTAGGAGCATTCTCGTGATTCTCCCACGCACCTTGACCGCAAATTTGTACGTCAGTCTGGTGATTCGATCTGTTGTGTTGCCATTCATAAACAGCATTCCAGGTGGCGTTTTCCTACATGTTAACGCTCACCCACATAAGGTTTTTGTAACCCAGCATGATCTACAGAGTGTCGACATGTTGTCTTGGCCTCTTCGATCACCAGATCTGTCTCCAGTCGAGCACATATCGGACATCATCGGAGGACAACTTCAGCGTCATCCACAACCAGAAATATTCGTCCAAGCGGAACAGTCATGGAACTCCATTCCACAAACAGTCATCCGGCACCTGTACAGTACAGTGCATGCACATTTGCATGCTTGTATTCAAAACACTGGCTATTAATGTACCAGAATTCTACATAGACAAATGTATTTCCGAAATTTAATTACTCTGTATTAATTATTTTTTGGTGTTACGTGTTAGTCTGCCACTGTGGCCGAGCGGTTCTAAGTGCTTCAGTCTGGAACCGCGCGACCGCTACGGTCGCAGGTTCGAGTCCTGCCTCGGGCATGGATGTGTTGATGTCCTTAGGTTAGTTAGTTTTAAGTAGTTCTAAGTTCTAGGCGACTGATAACCTCAGATGTTAAGTCCCATAGTGCTCAGGGCCATTTGAACCATTTTTTTGGTGTTGCGATTTTTTTCCGTCAGTGTATTTACAATGTGCAGTAACATTTGCATTTCACGCATCATATTCTACAAGAATGGGTGCATTTACACATCTGACAGATATCAGGCGTAGTCAAATTGAAACGAGACAGATGTAAAAAAGTGAATAAACTGTTTATTATCTCAACAGTAACCGCCATAACTGTTAACACATTTATCCTGATGAGAGACATGATTGTCAATGCCTTCCTGGAAAATTGCTTGCAGTTGTCTACGGAACCATGATTGTACCAAAACATGCACCTCTTCATCCGAAGCAAATCAATGACGACGAATGTCTTTCTTCAGCGCTTCAAAAATAGGGAAATCACACAAAGGGAGTTCAGGACTGGATGGAGGATGTGCAGGGGTTACCCAGCAATCCTTCTGCAGCGTAGTCGAAGCAACAAGCACCTTTTTCTTTGACTGCACTTCCTACTGCGCACTGACATTGTAGAACACGGCGTCATAATTAACACACAGTGGTATGTCGACAATCTGCAAAAACGGAAGCGCGTCATCAAATCTAAATGTCTAGGAATATTGATGGATGACAACGTTCTGTTCCAGGATGACGCCCGCCCACAGTTTGCCCAGGTTGTTTCGAGTACGCTGCAGAACTGTCGCTGGGAAGCCCTTACACGTTCTTCATACAGTCGATTTTTTCCCATGCGATCTTCATTTCTCGGGGCCCTGGAGAAAGCCATTTGCGGCCGTCGATATTTGTTTCGGACGAAGAGGTGCACGCCTGGGTACAATCATGGTTCCGTAGGCAACCATAAACATTTTCCCGTGAAGACACTCTCAGTTTTATCTCACAATGGGACAAATGTATTAGCAGTTATGGCGATGACTTTTGAAATAATGAACAGTTCGCTTACCTTCTTCCATCTATCTCGTTTCCATTTGACTGCTCCTTATACATCTGCATTTTGGCCTATCCTACCAGTTTACCTATTCCACCAATTTCCTACCAAGTTTTACGCCCGATTTGCCAAATTAATTATGGTCTGTCCACTAAATAGCAAAGAGCTAGAATGGAGAACAAATTATCCGGATGCAGTGAGACCCCCCCAGCAATTGGCTGAGAGCAAATTGGCCGGAGGGGGGGGGGGGAGAGGGGAAGAGGAGATCAGCACACCGGAAACGCAATTCCTGAAATGGTGACACCGGAATATGGTGCTTACATCAGTACGGTTGCTGGAACGCTGATACCAAAAAGTGCTGACATCAGCTACTGTAGCCATCACCCTCACCGCTATCCTAGTTTCCTCTATGAGGAATAAACTATTACTTCTTTTGCTACGACAGTAAATGTTTCTTTTGTCGTTGTGCTTCTGTATGTTGCCATTTTGCAATTTCTCATTCTGCCTCCGCAAGGAAAATCATATTGTTATGCCGTAACAAATTGCAAAAAGCAGCAACAGACTGCCGAATGTCATCATTTTATATTACGTTACAAATAAGCATTGCCCCATATGTTGCCATTGTTGCCACGTTTAAGCAAAAATGTGTCAACTTGACCTTCATGTTACAGCAAACTTGTAGGACTGGACAATACAGAGTGTGTCCGCAGTCCATACTTCCTCAAGACAGGGGAAGTGATGAAGTTGGAGATTGGGACCTGGAGCGAAATCTAGGTTCTTACGCATCCCAGACGTCTTTCTTTGAGTTGAGATTGGGACTCAGGACAGAAAAATTATTTTCCACAAACCATTGCCTTACACATGGTGTTTTACGACAGAGTATGATGTCATACCGATACAAACAAATATCCACTCCTAACAATTTCTCTTGTTTTCTCAGTACAAAATGCTATAAAATGTGTTCATATCCACCTATATTTACCGATTTCTTAAGCATAATGAGACGACCACCTCCTTACCACGAAGAACACCCCATTCCGTAACACCGTCTCCTTCATACTTCCCTGTTAGCAGGTAATATTGTCCATCGAATTGCCACAAGGTATTGCGTGATTCACAACTCCAGTTCACTCGTTTCCACTCATACACTGTCCAGTGGCGTCGCTGTTTACAGCACCTCAAGCGTTGCTCAGCTCTGATTACAGAAATGTGCTGCTTGTGAGGAGCTATTCGATCATTGCACTTGACTGCACTGCCTACACACAGTCACTGTGCTAACTAGACTGCTGGTAGTGCTACAGAATTCACGAGTGATCCTTCAGCTGATTTCGTACTATTTATTCAACCAACTTCCGCAGTGCTCGCCGGCCGCTGTGGCCGATCGGTTCTAGGCGCTTCAGTCCGGAACCGCGCTGCTGCTACGGTCGCATGTTCGAATCCTGCCTTGGGCGCGAATGTGTGTGATGTCCTTAGGTTAGTTAGGTTTAAGTAGTTCTTAAGTCTAGGGGACTGATGACCTCAGATGTTAAGTCCTACAGTGCTTGGGGCCAACTGAACCGCAGTGCTCGACGATCCCTGTCCACCAGCCCATGAGGTCTGCCCAGTCGGGTTTTAGTTGTTGTTGCTCCTTTGAAAAAAAAATGGTTCAAATGGCTCTGAGCACTATGGGACTTAACATCTGAGGTCATCAGTCCCCTAGAACTTAGAACTACTTAAACCTAACTAACCTAAGGACATCACACACATCCATGCCCGAGGCAGGATTCGAACCTGCGACCGTAGCAGTCGCGCGGTTCCAGACTGAAGCGCCTAGAACCGATCGGCCACCCCGGCCGGCAGCTCCTTTGCAATTCCACTTCATAGTCACAAGGCCAACAGTCAAGGTGGGCAACTTTAGAAGAGTTCAATTGTCCCTGATGGATGTATTTCTCAGGTGACGTACAATGACCAGTCCACGTTCGAAGTGATTGTGCTCTCCTGATGGAGCCATTTTACTGTTACTGCTTCTCTACCGACTACGCCATACATCCCACCTCCTTTGATAATTACGGGTCTGCCTCAGATCTACCGTTCAACTCGGCTTTACCTAGTCGGATACTTTTGATCGGATAGTAGATATTAACGATCTAGTGGAAAAAATTTGGGAGGCTCTGCGAGCCTATTTGCGGATGATGTTATTGTCGGTCGGAAGGTTGCAACAGCAGGAGACTGTAAAGATCTGCTGGAAGACCTACAGAGAACCATCGAACGGCAGTTGGTCCTGAACGCAAATAAGTAGAACAGTAGAACGGACTGAGCATAAATAGGCGAACAGATCCACTACTACTCAATCACACAACCGGTGAGAAATCACCTGAAACAGTAACTATCGTTAAGCAACCGTTCGGAGCGACCGAAATAGGAATGGTCACGTGAAACAACTAGTAGGAAAAAATAATGTCACACTGAAATTCATTGGAAGACTCTTAAGGAAATGTAAATCATACAGGAAAGAAATGGCTTGAAAAACACTCGTTCGACCAATTCTTGAGTACTCTTCATTACTCCGGAGAAGATCGGAAGAAGACTGTCACGTTTTGTCACAGGATTATTTACTCGACATGAGAACGTTACAGAGATGCTCCGTTCAACAAACTCAAGTGGCAGAAGCTACAACAGACGAGAAAATCGGAGAAATTAAGTGTCATATGGAGCTTTACTTACGACCGTTCTTCCCACGTGCTATAGGCGAATAGAACGGGAAATGAGGGAAATATGTAGTGATACCATAAGTATCCTCCACCATACACCGTGACGTTGCATGTGGAAGATAGGTGTAACAGATGTAGATGCCTTATGTGTCAATGTCCCTCTTTCTCAGACGTAGCAACGACGGTGGTACTATTGTGGCCGCGTCTATTTGTTGTCATAGGAACCTACACTATGTGATCAAAAGTATCCGGACACAGGGCTGAAAATGACTTACAAGTTCTTGGCCCACCTATTGCCTTGTTGACAGCTTCCAGTCTCGCAGGCATACGTTCAATCAGGTGCTGGACGTTTCTTGGGGAATGGCAGACCATTATTCACGGAGTGCTGCACTGAGAAGAGGTACCGATGTCTGTCGGTGAGGCCTGGCACGAAGTCGGCATTCCAAAACATCCCAAATGTGTTCTATAGCATTCACGTCAGAACTCTGTGCAGGCTATCCATTACAAGGATGTTACTGTCGTGTAACCACTCTGCCACAGGCCGTGCATTACGAACAGCTGCTCGATCGTGTTGAAAGATGGACTCGCCATCCCCGAATTGCTCTTCAACAGTGGGAAGCAAGAAGGTGCTTAAAACATCAATGTAGGCCTGTGCTGTGATAGTGCCACGCCAAACAAAACGGGGTGCAAGCCTCGTCCATGAAAAACACGACCACACCATAACACCACCGCCTCCGAATTTTACTGTTGGCACTACAGACGCTGACAGATCACGTTCACCGGGCATTCGCCATACCCACAGCCTGCCATGGGATCGCCACATTGTGTACCGTGATTCGTCACTCCAAACAATGTTTTTCCACTGTTCAATCGTCCAACGTTTACGCTCCTTTCATCAAGCGAGGCGTCGTTTGGCATTTACCGGCGTGATGTGTGGCTTATATGCAGCCGATCGATGATGAAATCCAAGTTTCCTCATCTCCCGCCTAACTGTCATAGTACTTGCAGTGGATCCTGATGCAATTTGGAATTCCTGTGTGATGGTCTGGATAGATGTCTGCCTATTACACATTACGACCCTCTTCAACTGTCGGCGGTTTCCTTCAGTCAATAGACGAGGTCGGCCTGTACGCATTTCGGTTCTAGGTGCTTCAGTGTGGAACCGCGCGACCGCTACGGTCGCAGGTTCGAATCCTGTCTCGGACATGGATGTGTGTGATGTCCTTAGGTTAGTTAGGTGTAAGTAGTTCTAAGTTCTGGGGGACTGATGACCTCAGATGTTAAGTCCCATAGTGCTCAGAGCCATTTTGTACGCATTTGCGCTGTACGTGTCCCTTCATGTATCCACTTCAGTATCACATCGGAAACAGTGGACCTAGGAATGTTTAGGAGTGTGTAAATCTCGCGTTCAGACGTAAGACACAAGTGTCACCCAATCACCTGACCACGTTCGAAGTCCGTGTGTTCCGCGGAGCGCCCCATTCCGCTCTCTCACGATGTCTAATGAGTACTGAGGTCGCTGATATGGAGTACCTGGCAGTAGGTCGCAGCACAATGCACCTAGTGTGAAAAACGTATGTTTTTGGGGGTGTCCGGATACCTTTGATCTCATAGTGTACAAGAGGCAAACAAATGAAAGTGAGATAAATGGAAAAGTAAGTAAACTTTTAATTATATCGATACTAATCGCCACATCTGTTAATAAATGTGTCCCAATTTGGGTCAAGACTGTCAGTGCCTTCATGGATGTGTAATGTGTGTGAAATCTTATGGGACTTAACTGCTAAGGTCATCAGTCCCTAAGCTTACACACTACTTAACCTAAATTATCCTAAGGACAAACACACACACCCATGCCCGAGGGAGGTTCAAAAAATGGCTCTCAGCACTATGGGACTCAACATCTTAGGTCATAAGTCCCCTAGAACTTAGAACTACTTAAACCTAACTAACCTAAGGACATCACACACACCCATGCCCGAGGCAGGATTCGAACCTGCGACCGTAGCAGTCCCGCGGTTCCGGACTGCAGCGCCAGAACCGCTAGACCACCGCGGCCGGCCCGAGGGAGGACTCGAACCTCCGCCGAACCTCCGCCTTCATGGAAAAATGTATGCTGTTGCCTACGGAAGCATGATTGTACCCAGCAGTGCACCTCTTTGTCCGAAGCATATCGACAGAAACGAATGTCTTCCATCGGGGCTCCAAACGTATGGAACTAGCATAGGGAGAGATCAGGATTGTATGGAGGATGCTTAAGGTCTTCCCAGCGAAGCTTCTGCAGTGTAGTCGGAACAACATGTGGGGCTACTCATACTTTTGGAGGGCCGAAGAAAAACTTCTGTAGACGTTGATATGCTTCGGACGAAGAGAAGCACGCCTCGGCACACTCATGGTTCTGCGGGCAACCACAAACATTTTTCCATGAAGGCGCCGTCCGTCTTGGCTGATAGTGAGACCTTTGAAATAATTAATAGTTTACTTGCTATTTTCCCATGTGTTCCGTTTTCATTTGACTGTCCCTTATAAACCAAATTTGTAAGTGAAATAACGAAGTTTCCAGTTAGTAGATCAGATAACGACCAAAAGGACATAAAAATATCTACACCCGAAATATACCAGTACTGAAGAAATATACCAGTACTGACAAACGTAGCTCTGCTGCATTATATGGGTCTCGAAGATGAGACGCTACTTTTGAGACACGCCCGCCGTCCATTAACGAACTTTCAGCACTTCACCAGTATTCTGCACCGACAACTTTTCTGAAAAATCCGCTTAAGTTATCCTTCGGAACCGAGACAAGCCATTAACAAAATTCTGCTAAATACAGAATGTAGTTTAGTAGTTTTCAAAGTTCATTATATCCTTGTTACAGATTATTCGGCTTATTCATTTTGGTTGACTCTGAACAGCTCAGTGAGTGTTAACTTTAGAGGAACGTTGGGCAAATGCAGAGAAATGCACTGAATTTACGCGACGGATGTGAATTTCGTATGGGAGGAGTATAAATAATGCTTACCATTTTAAATGTTATGAAAACAAAACGTATCGCACTCCGTACGCTTGTTATTTATATACCACTCACAAATGTTGATATGGCTGGAAGAACTGAATACTGTACTGTTACTTTTCTGTCGTTCTTATTATTGTTGGTATTTCGGTTTTATGGTGTTTACTACGTCACTATTAGAAAGAACAAAAATGTAACAATTAAAAGGCTTATGATTATGAGTGTTTTTCTACACTCATTCATTTTTATTTAGGTACGAAAAAATTTTTTGTATGTTTAATGACAGTATTTTAACACGTCCGGTGATGGCGAATGAGTGCAAATTACTAGTTTCTTTGTCCTTTTTGTATTTTTTATTTGGCACTTGGTGCGCTTTGCAGCCATCTCGCTATGCAACACATTATTAAATAAAATCATTTACAATACAGTATAGAATGTGCAATGGATACATAGAATACACACAAAAATGTCACAAAGTCCTCACCACAGTTCACATTTTAGCTTCACTCATTCCGAATTTCTGAGAGTATAAATCAGATAGAAGCTAAACTGACACATTATGACACATTTATTTAATGTCGTTTCCAGGTAACTACTGGACGTATCACAAAAAATTGGATTCTTGATCTCTTCAACTGAGGGTTTAGTTCTTTCCTATGATCTTTATATGGGGCTGACAAATGAGTGCATTTTACTAGTTTCTTTGTCCTTTTTGTAGTTTTTAGTTGCCACTTGGTGCGTCTTGCAGCAAAGAATACGTGGTTCATATCTCCAAGAAATTCACCATCGGAGTTGTTTCCTATGATCTTTATATGGGGCTGACAAAAGAGTGCATTTTACTAGTTTCTTTGTCCTTTTTGTATTTTTTAGTTAGCACTTGGTGCGTCTTGCGGCAAACAATACATGATTCGTGTCTCCAAGAAATTCACCATCGGATTCGCATTGGTGTCTCTTTAAAATATCGATTCTCAACAGGTGAGCTGGCAAAGTGATATGATTGAATATAATACTTGTTAACGCTTTTGGAAAAGACTCCTGTTGATCTTACGTTCGGTGTACTAAGGCTTTAACTTGACTTCAAGCGGGATAAACGCATGATATTTGCCATTGGTAGTACTTTGCCTTTCCGTGTCTCCTGTTCTACAGTAAGTGCCACAAAAAGTTTGAAGCTACTCTTATACTATTATTGTCCACTGTCTCATGTACGATATCTGTTAGACACACTATCTGACCAAAAGTATCCAGACACCACTATGTAATGCAGAATTGATCACTAAATGTCACGAGAAGTGGACCCGACAATATGAAAGGACACGGAGAATACTGTGTTGTCGGTAGAGAAACAATAACAACTGAATACCTCAGTCAGGAAAGCTCAGTCATTTCGAACATAGATTAGTCTCTGGATGTCACCTGAGTAATAGAGTCATCAGGGACATTTCCGCCATACTAAACTACCCAAGTTGACTGCTGACAATGTAACTGTGAAGTGGAAACACGTAGGAACAACAACAGCTAAACTGAGATGAAACAGACCTAGTGAACTATTGGGCAGAGGCCGTCGAGCACTGCAGAGAGTGTTTGTAAAAATTTGCATGAAATCAGTGGATGGAACTACTCTGTTCCAAAATGCTATCTGCAGTCCAACTATCATAATTACTAAGTGTGGGGAGTTGAAATGGAATGGGGTACAATAGTGGAACATCTCCTCGTAAGCCACACGTTTCTGTCGTCAGTGCTAAGCGACGCTTGAGGTGTTGTAGAGAGCGACGCTACTGAACAACGGTTGACTGGAAATGAGTGATTTCGAGTGATTAATCACGCTATATCCTGTGGCAATACGATGGAAGTGTTTGGTTTTAGCGAATTCCAAGAGAACATAACCTGCCATCATGTGTAATGCTAACAGTGAAGTTCGGAGAGGGTGATACTACTGTATGAGGGTCTTTTTCCCGGTTATGATGTGGTCCCATTATTGCGCTTCAGGAAACAAGTGCGGAAGGAAGTGAACACCGCTTGCGGCATTGTGTGCTGCGTAGAGATACAGTTCGGGGACGTTGATAATAGCATCATGAAAATGGATGTCATGGAGCAGCACCTATGAGGCAGCGATTTGTGGACAATAACATTCCTGAAGAAGAATGTCCTGCTCAGAGTTCCGACCCTAACCCAACATATGACTTCTGGGATGACTTAGAGCGTTGACCTCGCTTCAGATCCCGACGTCCAACGTCAAAACTTCTGCAGTTTCGGGTCTTAAGGAAGAATGGGCACCTATTTCTCCACAAACATTTAGACACAACGTTGTCCCAGCAGAGTTCAAGCAGCCAGAAAGATGAAGAGTGCGCACACCCCAAATTGATGTATACAGATTAGTATCAGTCTACTTTTAGTCATGTAGTGTAGCAGTTCATCTTACTATTCCGCTTGGGATAGTCTGTTGGTGTTGTTGTGGTCTTCATTCCTGAGACTGGTTGGATGCAGCTCTCCATGCTACTCTATCCTGTGCAAGCTTCTTCATCTCCCAGTACTTACTGCAACCTACATCCTTCTGAGTCTGCTTAGTGTATTCATCTCTTGGTCTCCCTCTATGATTTTTACCCTCCACGCTGCCCTCCAATACTAAATTGGTCATCACTTGATGCCTCAGAACATGTCCTACTAACCGGTCCCTTCTTCTAGTCAAGTTGTGCCACAAACTTCTCATCTCCCCAATCCTCTTCAACACCTCCTCATTAGTTATGTGATCTACCCATCTAATTTGCAGCATTCTTCTGTAGCACCACATTTCGAAAGCTTCTATTCTCTTCTTGTCTAAACTATTTATCGTCCATGTTTCACTTCCATACATGGCTACACTCCATACCAATACTTTCAGAAATGACTTCCTGACACTTAAATCTATACTCGATGTTAACAAATTTCTCTTCTTCAGAAACGCTTTCCTTGCCATTGTCAGTCTACATTTTATATTCTCTCTACTTCAACCATCATCAGTTATTTTGCTCCACAAATAGCAAAACTCCTTTACTACTTTTTGTGTCTCATTTCCTAATCTAATTCCCTCAGCATCACCCGCCTTAATTCGACTACATTCCATGATCCTCGTTTTGCTTTTGTTGATGTTCATCTTATATCCTCTTTTCAAGACACTGTCCATTCCGTTCAACTGCTCTTCCAAGTTCTTTGCTGTCTCTGACAGAATTACAACGTCATCGGCGAACCTCTAAGTTTTTATTACTTCTCCATGGATTTTAATACTTACTCCGAATTTTTCTTTCATTTCCTTTACTGCTTGCTCAATATACAGACTGAATAACATCGGGGAGAGGCTACAACCCTGTCTCACTCAGTTCCCAACCACTGCTTCCGTTTCATGCCCCTCGACTCTTGTAACTGCCATCTAGTTTCTGTACAAATTGTAAATAGCCTTTCGCTCCCTGTATTTTACCCCTGCCACCTTTAGAATTTGAAAGAGAGTATTCCAGTCAACACTGTCGAAAGCTTTCTCTGAGTCTACAAATGCTAGAAACGTAGGTTTGCCTTTCCTTAATCTTTCTTCTAAGATAAGGCGTAAGGTCAGTATTGCCTCACGTGTTCCAACATTTCTACGGAATCCAAACTGATACTCCCCGAGGTCGACTTCTACCAGTTTTTCCATTCGTCTGTAAAGAATTCGCGTTAGTATTTTGCAGCTGTGACTTATTAAACTGATAGTTCGGTAATTTTAGCATCTGTGAACACCTGCTTTCTTTGGGATTGAAATTATTATATTCTTCTTGAAGTCTGAGGGTATTTCGCCTGTTTCATACATCTTGCACACCAGATGGTAGAGTTTTGTCAGGACTGGCTCTCCCAAGGCCGTCAGTAGTTCTAATGGAATGTTGTCTACTCCCGGGGCCTTGTTTCAACTCAGGTCTTTCAGTGCTCTGTCAAACTCTTCACGCAGTATCGTATCTCCCATTTCATCTTCATCTACATCCTCTTCCATTTCCATAATATTGTCCTCAAGTACATTGCCCTTGTATAGACCCTCTATATACTCCTTCCACCTTTCTGCTTTCCCTTCTTTGCTTAGAACTGAGTTTCATCTGAGCTCTTGATATTCATGCAAGTGGTTCTCATTTCTCCAAAGGTCTCTTTAATTTTCCTGTTGGCAGTATCTATCTTACCCCTAGTGAGATAAGCCTCTACATCCTTACATTTGTCCTCTAGCCATCCCTACGTAGCAGTTTTGCACTTCCTGTCGATCTCATTTTTGAGACGTTTGTATTCCTTTTTGCCTGCTTCTTCTTCTTCTTCTTCTTCGTTTCACCCAACTTTGGGGTACGTTGAATCAATCACTTCTGTGTGTTCTGTGCCTTTCTTTTCGCCCAGTACTGTTTCATTCTTTCTGATCTTGCTTTTCTTTCCTCATCAGAGATGACAATCGTTCTTTTCTTTCTATTTTGGAGCTGGAATCCCTCTTTTCTGTCTTTGCTTATCATTTTTGCGGTCCTGTCTGTGAGCATTTTTTCTGTGATGTGTAGTTCTCTTAAGTCTTTCTCTGTTTGGATAAACCAATTTGGTTTGGATTTTTTATTCCTGAAGTAGTCAAACATTCTTTTTGTAAGTCTATTTGGGTTCATTCTGAGAATGTGCCCATAAAACTCAATTCTTCTTTTCCTCATTGTATCCGAAAGTTTTTCTGTGGTTTTGTAGAGTGTTTCATTTTTGGTATGAATTAGTTTGTCGTTATGAAATTTGGGGCCTAAAATTTTTCTCAATATTTTTCTTTCTTTGATCTCTAGCCTTTCAATTGGGCCATGGTTAGTGATAGATAATGTCTCAGCTGCATATAGTGCTTCTGGTTTAATGACAGTGTTGTAATGTTTTATTTTTGAATTCCATGAGAGGGACTTTTTATTATAAGTATTTTTAGTAAGCTGAAAGGCTAGTTCAACTTTGTTTCTTCTTACTTCTATTGCTTTTTTCTCAAGGGCGTTCCAGCTAATCCATTCATCAAGATATTTGAATTCTTTAACAATTTCGATCTTTTGGTCTCTTACTTTAAGATATTTCATTGGCTTTTTTATATTTGTGATTATTTTGGTTTTTTCAAAAGAAATTTTAAGGCCTATTTTCTCTGCTTGTTTCTGTAATTCGAGGATCTGTTCTTTGGCTTCTTCCCATGTTTCAGCTAGTAGGGCCATATCATCTGCAAATGCTAGGCAATTAACCTTGATGCCTTTGTTTTTTGTTCCTAGTCGGATTCCACTATCGATTTTCTTGTTCCATTCTCTTACTATTTTTTCTAGGGCACAGTTAAATAACAATGGAGAGAGTCCATCACCTTGTCGTACTCCAGTTTTTATCTCAAATAGGTCTGAGAGTTCTCCCATAAATTTAATTTTGGAGTATGTGTTGGTGATGGTTTCTCTAATTAGGTTTGTAGTTTTATTGTCTAGGTTCAATTCTTTTAATATGGAGATTAGAGATTCCCTGTCTATGGAGTCGTACGCCTTTTGAAAGTCAATGAATGTGATGACATACGCTTTTGCTCTCGATTTTTGGTAGGCCATAAGATTTTTGAGGTTTAGAATTTGTTCTGGGCAGGATCTTCCCTTTCTGAAGCCTGCCTGGTATTCTCCAAGTTGACAGTCTAGCTGGGGTTCTGCTCTGTTCAAAAGGACTTTAGACAGTATTTTGTATGTTACGTCAAGGAGCGAAATCCCTCTGTAATTGTTGGGGTCTGTTCTGGATCCCCTCTTATGAATTGGGTGAATGAGGGCCATCTTCCATTCATCCGGAATTCTTTCTGTTTTCCATATTTCTTCAAATATGTTTTGGAGAGATTCTATGGCATTTCTATTGACATTTTTCCACAGTTCAGCTGTAATTTGGTTCTCTCCCGAAGCCTTATAGTTTTTGAGATTCAAAATGATTGATTGTAGTTCCTCGACGGTGGGTGGTTCTGAGTTAGGACTTGTTGAAGTTGAGTTGCTGAAATCCATTTTTTCAATTGGTTCTTTACAGTTGAGAAGGTTTCTGAAATATTCCCTCAAAATTTTGCAATTATCCCTGTTGTTGTGTGCAATATTACCATTTTTATCTTGTAATTGGAGTGTCGGTGGGCTGTACTTGGTTATTTTTTGTTTAAAAGTTTTGTAAAAGCTCCTAGTCTTGTTTTTGTTGAAGTCTTCGTTGATCTGCAAAAGGAGTTGACCTTCTTGTGCTTTTTTAATTCTTTTGAGGTTTTTACTCACTAGTTTTCTTACACTCAGGAAATTTTGCCTATTATATTCATTTTTCTGAGATTGCATCTGTTGCCATGCTTTCTTTCTTTGCTCAATAAGTTTGTCACATTCCTCTGTCCACCATGCGTGTTTTTTGATTTTGGTTATAGGTGCTATTTGTTCAGCTTTGGTTAGTAGGCTTTCCTTCATTTGATCCCAATTTTGGTTCCTTATATCTTGAGTTGCGAGGGGAAACTCCTTCGAATTCATTATCTTTTCTGGATCGTATCTTCTGCTTTTGGGTTTACTGTTTCTATCTTTCCTTTTGGGGATAATTTTGAGTTTTATTTTAGAAAGATAGTGATCAGAATCCAAGTTTGCTCCTCTGAGTACTTTGACATTTTGTATTTCTGTATGGTGTTTCCATTTTATCGCCACATGATCAAGTTGAAATTCACCCAAGTGTGGGTTTGGTGAGGTCCATGTCTTCTGTTTTCTGGGTAGTCTCTTAAAGGCTGTGGATTTCAGGATCAAGCCATGCGCTTGGCAGAGTTCTACTAATCTGACTCCATTTTGGTTAGTTCTATTGTGCGCTGGGTAGTTTCCAACAATATTTTTGTATTTCTTCTCTTTTCCTACTTGAGCATTGAAGTCCCCCGTAAGTATGATGTTGTGTTTGTCTGGGATCTTTTGCACCGCGTCATCTAGTTGTTCCCAAAAACGTTCCACCTTTTCCTTATTTTTCCTATTGTCTTCATTTATGGGAGCATGTGCATTCACAATTGGGTATACTCTATTAGCAGATTTAAAAGTGAGTGTGGAGAGTCTTTCCGATTGTGATTGAAAGCTGATAATGGAGTCTAAAATGCTTTTATCTATTATAAAGCCCGTTCCGAGGTGGGGTGTGCCTGCTTCATTTACTGCATTTTATATTTTCTCCATCCATCAATTAAACTCAATATTTCTTCTCTTACCCAAGGATTTCTACCAGCCCTCTTATTTTTACCTACTTGATCGTCTGCTGCCTTCACTACTTCATCCCTCAAAGCTACCCATTCTTCTTCTACTGTATTTCTTTCCCCCATTTCTGTCAATTGTTCCCTTATGCTCTCCCTGAAACTCTCTACAACCTCTGGTCTAGTCAGTTTATCCAGGTCCCATCTCCTTAAATTCCCACCTTTTTGCAGTTTCTTCAGTTTTAATCTACAGTTCATAACCAATAGATTGTGGTCAGAGTCTACATCTGCCCCTGGAAATGTCTTACAATTTAAAACCTGGTTCCTAAATCTCTGTCTTACCATTATATAATCTATCTGATACCTTTTAGTATCTCCAGGGATCTTCCATGTATACAACCTTCTTTCATGATTCTTGAACCAAGTGTTAGCTATGATTAATTTATGCTCTGTGCAAAATTCTACCAGACGGCTTCCTCTTTGATTTCTTACCCACAATCCGTATTCACCTACTATGTTTCCTTCTCTCCCTTTTCCTATTCTCGAATTCCAGTCACCCATGACTATTAAATTTTCGTCTCCCTTCACTACCTTTATAATTTCTTTTATCTCATCATACATTTCATCAATTTCTTCATCATCTGCAGAGCTAGTTGGCATATAAACTTGTACTACTGTAGTAGGCATGGGCTTCGTGTCTATCTTGGCCACAATAATGCGTTCACTATGCTGTTTGTAGTAGCTTACCCGCACTCTTATTTTATTATTCATTATTAAACCTACTCCTGCATTACCCCTATTTGATTTTGTATTTATAGCCCTGTATGCACCTGACCAAAAGTCTTGTTCCTCCTGCCACCGAACTTCACTAATTCCTACTATATCTAACTTTAACCTATCCATTTCTCTTTTTAAATTTTCTAATCTACCTGCCCGATTAAGGGATCTGACATTCCACGCTCCGATCCGTAGAACGCCAGTTTTCTTTCTCCTGATAACGACGTCCTCCTGAGTAGTCCCCGCCCGGAGGTCCGAATGGGGGACTATTTTACCTCCGGAATATTTTAGCCAAGAGGACGCCATCATCATTTAATCATACAGGAAAGCTGCATGCCCTCGGGAAATATTACGGCTGTAGTTTCCCCTTGCTTTGAGCGGTTCGCAGTACCAGCATAGCAAGGCCGTTTTGGTTAGTGTCACAAGGCCATATCAGTCAATCATCCAGACTGTTGCCCCTGCAACTACTGAAAATGCTGCTGCCCCTCTTCAGGAACCACACCTTTGTCTGGCCTCTCAACTGATACCCCTCCGCTGTGCGCTGAGGCACGCAAGCCTCCCCACCAACGGCAAGGTCCATGGTTCATGGAGGGGGTTGGATATTCTACTGACTATAGAACGTTCAGAATCAATTATGATTAACAGTCTCAGATGTACCCTACATCTACCAAAATTAAGAGGCTGTATTACAGCGACAGCCACCGCTAGCTTCCATTCAAGCGTAACTGGTTTTTAATGTAAGACAATAACTGAATCCTCGTTAACAGAACATCAGTATTATGTATACGCATGTTATGACTGAAGCGAACAGAAGATACAGTTCTAGAAATTCTTTATTATTTACTTTTGCACATACAAATCTATACAATACGTGAAACCTGGAACGCCAATCGTGATAACCTGATTTGCTTTTTACCGTACATACTGAAAAAGACATGTAAGTTTTACTAAACGTCAAAGAACGTATGTTCATCTTAAATCTTTTGAATGCCTCTCACTGTAAGTACACGTCCGCACAAGGAAAATGCTTAAGATTTCAGATCAAGTAATTACAGCCATCGTATTTTTTTTAAAAATGTGACATCATTATGTATGTTTGAGTTGGTATCTCGCTCAGCCACAAAGTATTATTTACTAAAGAATTAATTGCTCTCAGAACTTCAGTGACTGTTGGATGTTGTTGAATGTATCGTTTTATTTTCAAGAACAGTGTTCTTCGACTCTTATCCACAGCAGAATAGTAATGCGCACTTTTTTGTTGGCTCTGGTATAGGATGTACCACATCTGCATCAATGTGAGAGAAGAACATTTCAATTAATTTCTGTAGGTTACATACCAAATGTAAAAATTATGCGGAAGGCTATGGTAAAGTGGTACTTCTGAATATTCTGGCCCAAAATCCATTCTTTACGTCTGTGACGTCACGTGAACGAGTTCAATGACCTATTGACGTCATCACTCTTGTGAATATTGTCAACAATCTTATCAGTGTAACGTGGTGTTATTTCTGTAAGTGACATCATCATCCTTATTAGTGAAATCATGAAACCCCATTTCCCTCCACCTCTCCCTATTTTCCAGCCAATCAAAGCAAAGTATTAAAATGAACCCTCTGCCAGGCATTTAAATACAGGGTGTTTCAAAAATGACCGGTATATTTGAAACGGCAATACAAACTAAACGAGCAGCGATAGAAATACACCGTTTGTTGCAATATGCTTGGGACAACAGTACATTTTCAGGCAGACAAACTTTCGAAATTACAGTAGTTACAATTGTCAACAACAGATGGCGCTGCGGTCTGGGAAACTCTATAGTACGATATTTTCCACATATCCACCATGCGTAGCAATAATATGGCGTAGTCTCTGAATGAAATTACCCGAAACCTTTGACAACGTGTCTGGCGGAATGGCTTCACATGCAGATGAGATGTACTGCTTCAGCTGTTCAATTGTTTCTGGATTCTGGCGGTACACCTGGTCTTTCAAGTGTCCCCACAGAAAAAAGTCACAGGGGTTCATGTCTGGCGAATAGGGAGGCCAATCCACGCCGCCTCCTGTATGTTTCGGATAGCCCAAAGCAATCACACGATCATCGAAATATTCATTCAGGAAATTAAAGACGTCGGCCGTGCGATGTGGCCGGGCACCATCTTGCATAAACCACGAGGTGTTCGCAGTGTCGTCTAAGGCAGTTTGTACCGCCACAAATTCACGAAGAATGTCCAGATAGCGTGATGCAGTAATCGTTTCGGATCTGAAAAATGGGCCAATGATTCCTTTGGAAGAAATGGCGGCCCAGACCAGTACTTTTTGAGGATGCAGGGACGATGGGACTGCAACATGGGGCTTTTTGGTTCCCCATATGCGCCAGTTCTGTTTATTGACGAAGCCGTCCAGGTAAAATAAGCTTCGTCAGTAAACCAAATGCTGCCCACATGCATATCGCCGTCATCAATCCTGTGCACTATATCGTTAGCGAATGTCTCTCATGCAGCAATGGTAGCGGCGCTGAGGGGTTGCCGCATTTGAATTTTGTATGGATAGAGGTGTAAACTCTGGCGCATGAGACGATACGTGGACGTTGGCGTCATTTGGACCGCAGCTGCAACACGGCG
Organism: Schistocerca cancellata; assembly: GCF_023864275.1. Taxonomy (NCBI): domain Eukaryota; kingdom Metazoa; phylum Arthropoda; class Insecta; order Orthoptera; family Acrididae; genus Schistocerca; species Schistocerca cancellata. Next base: position 574,282,634 of record NC_064629.1, read on the forward strand.
AACGGAAACCCGAGGCCGCTGTTGTATCACCTGCTGCACTAGCTGCGCGTTGCCCTCTGTGGTTGCCGTACGCGGTCGCCCTACCTTTCCAGCACGTTCATCCGTCACGTTCCCAGTCCGTTGAAATTTTTCAAACAGATCCTTTATTGTATCGCTTTTCGGTCCTTTGGTTACATTAAACCTCTGTTGAAAACTTCGTCTTGTTGCAACAACACTGTGTTCTAGGCGGTGGAATTCCAACACCAGAAAAATCCTCTGTTCTAAGGAATAAACCATGTTGTCCACAGCACACTTGCATGTTGTGAACAGCACACGCTTACAGCAGAAAGACGACGTACAGAATGGCGCACCCACAGACTGCGTTGTCTTCTATATCTTTCACATCACTTGCAGCGCCATCTGTTGTTGAAAATTGTAACTACTGTAATTTCGAAAGTTTGTCCTCCTGAAAATGTACTGTTGTCCCAAGCATATTGCAACAAACGGTGTATTTCTACCGCTGCTCGTTTAGTTTTTATTGCCGTTTCAAATATACCGGTCATTTTTGAAACACCCTCTATGACTTGCAGAGTATCCATGTAGATGTAGAAACCGCCAATAAAACTCCAAGATGTCGGAACCAGCCCAAGTGTATTTGTGGGAAATTAAAAACGCTCTCTCTCTCCCCTCCTTTCTCACTATCTCTAGTATTAAAATGAAACAGGAAATCAAAACATCTGAGACGGTGAAACTAGTTCAATTATGCTTTTTGCTCCACAGTCCTCTCCTCCTCTTTCCACGTTGGTCACAGTGAAATACCAAAACCATGGTGTGAAGTTACATTAATGCTGTGAAAGTCAAACATATTTGCATACCTGTGACATAAATTAAAGTGCTATGTAAAACTGACATCAGGTGCCATTATTTCTTTACTGAGACCAGGTGCCATTATTTCCGTGGAAGTCAAAGATATTCAGATAAAACTGAGTAAAAACACATATAAATGCGCGCACACTCACACGCACGCCCACACACACACACACACACACACACACACACACACACACACACTCATACACACACTGCATAACAAACACATATAAATGCGCGCACACTCACACGCACGCCCACACACACACACACACACACACACACACACACACACACTCATACACACACTGCATAACGTAGCACCTCGCTTCTCTCTCCCACATTGAGAGACTAGTATTTTACCAGCCATTAAAATGAAACAGCCAAATATGATATGAGGGCAAGACAACTATTATCGGCAAAATAGTTATAAAATTTTATTGTAATCAAATAGGAAACTTACAAGAACATTTTTCGACGTAGTCTCCTTGCGTTTCAACGCACTTGGTTCATCGTTGTACAAGCTTCCTGATGCCCTCATAAAAGAAGGTTCTCGGTTGAGCTGCGGGCCAGGAATGCACCGTTTCTTTCACTGCTTCGTCCGAGGCAAATCGACAGCCCCTTAATTCCTGTTTGAGTGGACCAAACAAGTGATAGTCAGAAGGGGCAAGATCGGGACTATATGGAGGATGATCCAGTACTTCAAATTTGAGTTTCTGGAGCGTTTCAGCAGTGTAGGCAGCAGTATGCGGACGGACATTGTCGTGCAACAACACAACACCTTTTGACAGCAACCCTCGGCGGTTGCTTCGAATTGCAGGCTTTAGCCTGGCAGTAAACATCTCACTGTAACGTAAACTGTTTATTGTTGTGCTCCTTTCCCCATAACGTTCCAGTACTGGACCTTGTGCGTCCCAAAAACCGTAAGCATCAGTTTTCCTGCGGAGGGTTCGGTCTTGAACTTTATCTTGCACGGCGAATTTGGATGTTTCCATTCCATACTCTGCCGTTTATTCTCCGGCTCGTAATGACGTAAAAAAAAAATCAAATGGTTCTGAGCACTATGGGACGTAACATCTGAGGTCATCAGTCCCCTAGAACTTAGAACTACCTAAACCTAACTAACCTAAGGACATCACAGACATCCATGCCGGAGGCAGGATTCGAACCTGCGACCGTATCGGTGGCGCGGTTCCAGACTGTAGCACCTAGAACCGCTCGGCCACCCCGGCCGGCTCGTAATGATGGATCCATGTTTCGTCACCAGTAATGATTCTGTCTAAGAAGTTGTCCCCTTCGTTACCATAGCGATCCAAATGCTTTTTGCAGATGTCCAAGCACGTTTGTTTACGCAACTGTGTGAATTGTTTTGGGACCCATCTTGCACAAACTTTATGTAACCCAAGAATGTAGTGGATGATTTCGTAGGCAGAACCGTGAGTGATTTGCAGACGATGTGGCACTTCGTCAATAGTTAATCGTATGTCTAAGAGAATCATTTCACATGAACGCTCAATGGTTTCTTCATTTGTGGCGGTAAACGGTCGTCCGGCTCCTTCATCGTACATAACACTTGAGCGACAATTTCGGAATTTTTTAATCAATTCGTAGACACTTCGTTGTGGCAAAACACTGTTTCCGTATTGAACCGAAAGCCTTCGATGAATTTCGGCCCCTGATACGCCTTCCGACCACAAAAAACGGCTCACTGAACGTTGCTCTTCTTTGGTGCAAATAGACAGCGGAGCAGCCATGATTAACAGCCCGGCAGTGATAACGAAACTAATCTAGCAGCTAGACAATTGTAAAGATATAGCAACAAATAAACAAAACATGCGACATCAACGTAAAACGACAGTACTACCAAAATAAACAAAAATATAACTAAATTGGGGATAATAATTGACTTACCCTCTTACAATGCAGCCCCATCACGTCTGTGCTCAAGAATATCCAAATTATTCATCGAAAATTTACGTTCGAGATATTTCCACACCTAAAATACGTCATCAAAACATGCACACACTTTAAAAAATACGTGAACTACCTAAAACAATATCAAAAATACTGCCAGCTATATTTTCATTACTGACTACAAAAGTCATTTATGGACTGGCTCGTCATCCTTATCCGTGAATTTCATTGGAAGATACATAGCATTCAGTATGGAGTACTAGGATGAATGTAAATCATACGCTCCACAAATAGTTAAAAATAAAAGTTCATTTACACAATGTAATTAATGATTTTGTAATATGTAATTATTGTCAAAATGAGTTTTACTTTAAATAATATTCAAATTTCAAAAACGCGAGAAGAAAAGATCAACGGCTGATTGATAACCCTCTTGCCTGTCTTCGCCAACACATGGGTGCACTGGTAAACAGCCAAAACCTGATTTCTATACCGTTGTGTAAGACTCAACAGAGGCTCTCATTAATTATTTAACACATCTGTGATACTTGTCAAATGTCACAGTATTCTTTCCAAATGTAAAATATCTGCAATAATGCATCAGCAACGCAAAATAGTGCGACAATTAGGTATCAACGTTTGAGTATCTACAGTCAAATACCATGAGATTATATTCCACACGTATCCAACGGATTGGTACCCAAAACATAATTGTTAACTCTAAATTACGCCATTTCCATGTCTGAACACATGTAGTTGAGGAAAAATAATGGCGCAAATTAGTAATGAAAATATTTTTGGCGTTAGACAGTTGTCATTTAAAGTTCGGCCTAAGAGATCGAAACTAACGTGACTAGCCTAAAATGCTTGGAAACCTGCAAAAAACAGACATTATGAATATAATTGTTTGGTCACACGCTTGTTGAAACAGCCCATTTTTCACCACCAATTTAGGATCAGGGGGAAGATTACATATCATGAGAAAAATATTATTGATGACTTTGATCGGACATATTACAAATGATTGGACCTAGACAAGGTTCAGTACGTAACGAACAGCTACAAAAGGAACTAAGGCGTTCTAAAACGTATTTCAACTGGAATTCAGGCTCTCGAAAACGTTTACGGATGGTATTTCCTACCCTACTATTAAATAAAGTCTACATGTAATAGAAATCCACGATGCTCACACGAAATAAGCAAACACTATTTGAGAAGGAAGGAAGAAGGTGTTTTATTAAGATGCATCACTTTAAACTGCAGAAGGGCTTCTTTGGTTATACACACAAATACAACACAGCCATAGGTGGTGATAGAGATATAACATCTCCAAAGACAAAGACAGACTCAATATCTCGAAAGAAATTTCTTTGATAAAACTATTTGTCGTTTATCGAGTACGAATACAAACATATACACGCACGCGCGCGCCCGCGCGAGCACACACACACACACACACACACACACACACACACACACAGGTTGCTTATCGTAATATGCAAGTGTAATTACAGATCTCTATGTAAATTGCAGTGAAATGAAGTTGTGTTATTTATCGAAATAGGTAAGATTCTGAAAACGTTGCAAGCAGAACGGACGTTCAAATCAACTATTTCCACATCTAGAGTGTCTGTATTACTTATTAAAATACACACAGCTGCATGCTTACAGTAACAAATAAGTATAATGTACCTCTACGGAAATTCTAGAAAAACAAATTGCTTTATTTCTCGAAATAGGTAGAATAAGATTTCTGATACTATATAGGCACAATGGTCCTCCAAATTAAGTATTTACACGTCTAAATTGTCTGCATTACTTATTACAACGCACGCAGCTTTCATAATGGCACTACTGATAAAAACATTTAGCTTCAGCAGCACTTGTTGACCATAAAAGTTTTTACAAGCTACATGGATCTTCAAATTAAATATGTCTGGATCTAAATTGTCTGTATAACTTATTAAAATATACACAGGTTATATAGTAGATGGGACTGACGAATGGAAGTTCCTCTGACCACGTTATGAGTCTATAGCCCACAGGTGACGATTATCGAGACTGATGATGCCAGTTCTGATAAAGATTGCTTCGTCTATAAAGAAGACTGATGACAGAAAAACCATAATTGTGATGGTCTGGTGTAAAAACCATCGACAAAATCCTTCCCTTAGAAGGAAACCCACTGCTGCAACACACAAGGAACACACGGAACATGGTCAGAGGAACTTTCATTCGTCCGCGACATCTATTGTGGCAACGATGCATTTCCTGACACATATTCATAGGACCTTTTCTCCTTCATTTCTAGTCAGGGATCCGTCCTTGCAGCTTGTCAGTTTTTTTAATGTTCTCCCTGTATATCTATAGGGTGTTAAGCATGTAAGTGTAGATGTTGTGATCATTGGTACATTAACATGTACCCAGTTCAGTGTGTTAGTTGTTTTTTTTTTTTCTCTGCATCTATCTGTCTTCCTGCAAACACGTCACATAATTACTACTTAATGTTTTTTGCATGCTGGTAACTGCACCATTAAGTGGACTACGCCTGTCACTATAGACTAACCATTTTGCGTCCAGGTGTCCACTCTTCACCACCTGATCTGCTGACCAGGGGAAATTAAGCATTAATGGCTTGCTCTTTCCGCATGTAGTTGGAGGTACTATCCAATCTAAAAACACACTGCCGTTAATAGATGTAATTATTAGACTGCAAATGAAGTAAATACTCCACCAGCATGAACAGTCCCCTGCTGGCATGGAGGGTCCATGGATTCATGAGGTTGTCTCCATACCTGTACACGTTCATTCGCTCGATACAATCTGAAACGAGAATCGTCCGACTAGGCAACATGTTTCCAGTATTCAACAGTCCAGTGTCGGTGCTGGTGGACCTAGGCGATGCGTAAGGCTTTGAGTCGTGGTGTCATCAAGGGTACACAAGTGGGCCTTCGGCTACGAAAGCCCATATCTATGATTTTTGTTGAATGGTTCGCTAACTGACGCTTGTTGATGGCCCAGCACTGAAATCCGAGCAATTGGCGGAAGGGTTGCACTTCTGTTACGTTGAACGACTCACTTCAGTCGTCGTTGCTCCCGTTCTTGAAGAATTTTTTTTTCCGGCCTCAGTGATGTCAGAGATTTGATGTTTTACTGGATTCCTGATATTCACGGTACACTCATGAAAAGGTTGTATGGGAAAATCCCCACACTTCGGCGATACCTCGGATATGCTGTGTCCCATCGCTCTTGCGCCGACTAGAACACCACGTTCAGACTCACTTAAATCTTGATAGCCTGCCATTGTAGCAGCAGTAGTCGGTCTAACAACTGCACCAGACACTTTTTGTCTTATATAGGCGTTGCCGACCGCAGCGCCGTGTTCTGCTTGTTTACATGTCTCTGTATTTGAATACGCATGACTTTACCACTTTCTTTGGCGCTTTGCAATGATGATAACAGGTTAAGCTCCAATCTCATCTCGAATGCAGAGTGTTTCTGGAAAAGATGCAGGCTGCAGTATAGTTTGTTCCATAGATATTTGTCTGAAATGGAGAAGATTTACTGTTAAGCAGTGGTACAGCCAACATATTGAACAAATTCGGTGTGTTACTGCAGTAATGAAATGATGACATTTGAGAAGCGGTATTGAGGAAGGAAACCAGCAACCAGGAAACCGAATAAGTAAACGGTGTGTGTGAAAATTATGTAGGCTATGCAGTCACATCCAGCCTAACTGAGCATAGGAAAGACTGATGTGATGAAATAAACGAATGTTACACACCTACTCTACTCTTGCATTCATAATCAACTCGAGTCGCCAGGAGTTTTTATTGTTTTCGCCATGTTGAACTATATCACTATGGTAAAGATATGGCAGAACTTACGACTAGATTAATTATTGTTTAATCTGAGGTGCAAATATTTTTAAAATTTTTGCAATGCTTTTAGACAAGAGATAGATTTCCAGGAAGCTGTAACAGTTTATTCTTTCCAACTTAGATGCCCATTTGAAGTTATACCGAGATCTTTTACTGTTTTTTGATAGGATGCTTGGATACCAGTAAGAAGTGTTCACGAAAATTTGAACTGATCAACTTTCGGTGCGATGTGAGGATGACCTATTTAGTTTAAGGTCGAGGTTCTTTGCTTATCGAAATACTGAACACAGGTCATCAGTCAAACATGAAAAGGTAGCAAAAAACTTATTATTAGTTGCGCCGAGATATAACTGTATGTCGTCAACATGTAAATGGTACTTACAATAATGTAGCACATATGATACATCAAAGATGTACAATGAGAAAACTAGTGGACCAAGAACAGAACCCCAGGGGACTCCACAGAACACATGTTTCTATTACAGCTTCACTCATCCATTGACGACTTACTGATATTAGTGCGGTAACTGTCGAACTACAATATTGCACTGTTTGGCAAAGAGAGCAGTTCAATTTTGATAATTAATGTATTGAAATCAAGCACTGCTGAAATGGTCGCTTCACTCCTGTCCGTGGCATGTCTGAGTCGTCGATCACTTTGACTAATGCAGTAGAAAACAGTGAAATATAATTGTAAGAAACCATGTTAAAAGCCATGGCTTACTAAAGGGATAAAAATATCTTGTAAACAAAAAAGGGAAATATATCTTACGAGTATAGCTAGGAGGAGTAATGATCCTGAAACAGTGAAACATAAAAACTACTGCACTGTATTAAGAAAAGTTATTAAAAAGTCCAGAAGTATGTGCATTGTGTCTGAGATTAGCACATCTGATAATAAAATTAAAACAATTTGGAATATTGTTAAAAGGGAAACAGAGCAACTGAGAGCACAGGAAGACTATATTTCTATCAAACACAATGAAAAGTCTGTTAACAAGAAGTCAGAAGTAGAAAATATTTTTAACAATCATTTTAAGTGTTTTAGAGAAAATAGGATCCAGCTATTCATTAGAAAATGCAAGGCGGTGTATGGAAGAGGCAATACCTATGCAATTTGATAAAATTGAAATTCAACTCACCTCTCCTACTGAAATTAGGAAAATAATAAATTCACTCAAAGGTAAAAGCTCACATGGAATTGCTGGCATTTCCAACAGAGTACTAAAAGCTTGTTCCCAACAAATAAGTAGGATTCTCAGCCACATATGAGGTAGTTCACTGAAACAGTGCATTTTTCCAGATACACTGAATTACGCTATTATTAAATCATTACATAAAAAAGGGGATAGATCGGGTGCTAACAACTACCGCCGATGTCACTTCTGACAGCTCTATCGTAAATTCTTGAAAAAGTATTGTATTCAAGAGTAGCATCACATATTTGTAAAAATGAAGTACTAACAAAATGTCAATTTGGTTTCCAGAAAGGCTTTTCAACAGAAAATGCTATATATGCTTTCACTGATCAAATATTAAATGCAATGAATAACCGAACATCACCCATTGGGATATTTTGTGGTCTTTCAAAGGCTTTTGATTGTGTGAATCATGAAAATGTTCTAGGTAAGCTTAAGTATTGTGGTATGAGTGGGACAATGCAGGAATGGTATAATTCATACTTAACTGGAAGAATGCAGAAGGTTGAAATTAACAGTACAGACAGTCTGCAAAAACCAGCAGAGTTCTCTAACTGGGGAGGTATCAAGAACGGTGCCCCACAGGATTCAGTCTTGTGTCCCTTATTGTTCTTAATATATATCGATGACTCGGCACTCTATATTCATGCAGATGCAAAGCTAGTTCTTTTTGATGATGATACAGGTATAGTAATCACACCCAACAAGCAAGAATCAGCTGAGGAAACTGCAAATAATGTCTTTCAAAAAATTATTAAGTGGTTCTCTGCAAATGGACTGTCGCTAAATTTCGAGGAAACACAGTTTATACAATGTTGTACAGTAAATGGCATAACACCATTGATAAATATGGACTATGAACGGAAGTTGGTTGCTAAGGCAGAATACTCAAAATTTCTGTGTGTGTGCATCGATGAGAAATTGAATTGGAAGAAACACATCGATGATCTGCTGAAACAGTTAGGTTCAGCTACTTATGCTATTAGGGTTATTGCAAATTTTGGGGGCAATTCGTCATTAAGAGGGAAAGTATTGATGGCACAGAACTGTGTAATCAGGATAATAACTGGAGCTCACCCAAGATCACCTTGCAAACATTTATTTAAGGAACTCGGGATGTTGATGGTACCTTTGCAATGTATATTATATATATTCACTTATGAAATTTGGCATTAATAACCCATCACAATTCAAAAATAACAGTGAAATGCATAGCTACAAAACTAGAAGAAATGATGATCTTCACTGTTCTGGATTAAATCTCACTTTGGCACAGAAAGGGGCGAATTATGCTGCCGCAAAAATTTTTGGTCATTTGCCAAATGGTATTAAAAGTCTCACAGGTATCCAAGTAACATTTAAAATCAAATTTAAAGAATTTCTGAATGACAACTCCTTCTATTCAATAGACGAATTCTTAAACATGAAGCAGTAAAAAAAAAAAAAAAAAAAAAAAAAGAAAAGAAAAAGAAAAAGAAAAATATTACTTTGTGTAAAGAAAACTTATTTTAAAGCAACACGTTCCACATCATTAAGAAATGTCGTATTCAATGTCTATGGAGCAAAATTAATGTATATATGTATGTATGTAGCTGTGTTATGGTATTTTCAGACACTCGGCTGACGTTTATAGTGGATGTTATTGAGATAACTTGCTAATCAGTGGTATATGCACTTGGAAAAGACAAAACGTGGATATTGTTCGTCATTTTTGGTGTATCTTACTGCAGTAGTCCAAGACCAAAGCCATAGTGCTCATATTAGTAAGTGATGTCAATAGTGACAGAACCGGATGGCCTTGCAGACTACGCCAAAAATGGCGAACGAAAGGTTGGGCTAGAAGAATGAAAGGGAATCCATTAGAAAAAATATGAAGGTCGCTAACGCACGCTTGTATGGCGGCGAATGATTCGAAGATATCCGATGCGAATCCGAACCGTGAGGGTATTTTCATTTACAGTATTCGGCTGGCCAGAGGAAAATAGATGTTGGCATAAGGTTCCTGATTACCAGACTTTGCGCCAGTGCCCTAGGTTAGGGCTCAAACTTCTCAGAGTGTACCATAGCGTGAGACCATGTGGAGCTGATCCTGGTGATTAGTTTATCAGAGGGGGACATTTACCGCAGTAGCGTTTTAGTGCTTTTAGAGAGGAATGGGCTATGAGGTGTCACTGGATTTCACCCTCCCACTTCTGCCAGGAAAACAACAGAAACATGTATTACGCTATACACACACTAATTTCAATAACCTGCAGGAGACAGCTATGTTTAAGGCACAAGTCATAAAAATCTATCCGAGTGGTGTCAATCATAGACACACAAATTGATCGCCAGTATCCTGCAAATGAGTTCCGCTGATAACGAGCAACTTTTATATGTTAAAGTGAGAATACTGTTTGCTTGAACGCATTCAGTAATGAAAGACGTCTTGCAATATACCACTGACATCGCTCATGATGCTTCAAGTCAAATGTAGATCAGCATAAGCCATGAAAGAGGCATAATCTCTAAAGCATGGTACAGTGTTAGTAAATCACTGTGACTGGCTATTCATATCAGTTCATTTTTCATACCATAGTTTCACAAGTTCGTGAAACGCCTAATATAAAAATTTTCGATTTCAGAATAGCAAAGATAATCATAATAAAGTGAAACATAAAATGTTTCTGTATATTCCCAAAAGCTGCAAATGTTGAATTCCAAAGCACAGTACAGGCAGTTTTTCTCAATGTTACCTACTCAGACCTTAAGATGACTTTTAAATTGCACAAAATTGTTTTTTGTTCTATACATATAGACATTGTATTTTATTACATTATCACCTAATTATAACGAAAACGAAAGAAACATTTTTAAATTAAACTTCAGTGTAACTCTTTTGACAACGTGCATTTCCAGTATACTTGAAATTGGAATATAATTAGGAAGTAAAGTGTGTTACAGGGCAAAACAGGGAGGATCGTGGACTGGTATAAATATGGTATGTCACCATGCCCAGGATCTTTTGTGAATACCTTTAAAACGGTGGTGTCCTACTTACTGATGGATATAATAACTACACTCCTGGAAATTGAAATAAGAACACCGTGAATTCATTGTCCCAGGAAGGGGAAACTTTATTGATACATTCCTGGGGTCAGATACATCACATGATCACACTGACAGAACCACAGGCACATAGACACAGGCAACAGAGCATGCACAATGTCGGCACTAGTACAGTGTATATCCACCTTTCGCAGCAATGCAGGCTGCTATTCTCCCATGGAGACGATCGTAGAGATGCTGGATGTAGTCCTGTGGAACGGCTTGCCATGCCATTTCCACCTGGCGCCTCAGTTGGACCAGCGTTCGTGCTGGACGTGCAGACCGAGTGAGACGACGCTTCATCCAGTCCCAAACATGCTCAATGGGGGACAGATCCGGAGATCTTGCTGGCCAGGGTAGTTGACTTACACCTTCTAGAGCACGTTGGGTGGCACGGGATACATGCGGACGTGCATTGTCCTGTTGGAACAGCAAGTTCCCTTGCCGGTCTAGGAATGGTAGAACGATGGGTTCGATGACGGTTTGGATGTACCGTGCACTATTCAGTGTCCCCTCGACGATCACCAGTGGTGTACGGCCAGTGTAGGAGATCGCTCCCCACACCATGATGCCGGGTGTTGGCCCTGTGTGCCTCGGTCGTATGCAGTCCTGATTGTGGCGCTCACCTGCTCGGCGCCAAACACGCATACGACCATCATTGGCACCAAGGCAGAAGCGACTCTCATCGCTCAAGACGACACGTCTCCATTCGTCCCTCCATTCACGCCTGTCGCGACACCACTGGAGGCGGGCTGCACGATGTTGGGGCGTGAGCGGAAGACGGCCTAACGGTGTGCGGGACCGTAGCCCAGCTTCATGGAGACGGTTGCGAATGGTCCTCGCAGATACCCCAGGAGCAACAGTGTCCCTAATTTGCTGGGAAGTGGCGGTGCGGTCCCCTACGGCACTGCGTAGGATCCTACGGTCTTGGCGTGCATCCGTGCGTCGCTGCGGTCCGGTCCCAGGTCGACGGGCACGTGCACCTTCCGCCGACCACTGGCGATAACATCGATGTACTGTGGAGACCTCACGCCCCACGTGTTGAGCAATTCGGCGGTACGTCCACCCGGCCTCCCGCATGCCCACTATACGCCCTCGCCCAAAGTCCGTCAACTGCACATACGGTTCACGTCCACGCTGTCGCGGCATGCTGCGATGGAGCTCGGTATGCCACGGCAAACTGGCTGACACTGACGGCGGCGGTACACAAATGCTGCGCAGCTAGCGCCATTCGACGGCCAACACCGCGGTTCCTGGTGTGTCCGCTGTGCCGTGCGTGTGATCATTGCTTGTACAGCCCTCTCGCAGTGTCCGTAGCAAGTATGGTGGGTCTGACACACCGGTGTCAATGTGTTCTTTTTTCCATTTCCAGGAGTGTATTTTCCTCATGTAATACCTCTTTTACTTGTCGCAACTGATAGTTTGCGTGCTCGATAGAACGGAGTGCCAAGTAGAACGTGACGGTATAATGTGAGCATGATATGAATTAATCGGGTATAATGTAATTTAATTTTGATTGCATTGTTTTTTTTAATATCCCATTAAAGCAAAATAGGACATATTACTCACGTAGACCAGTTTGGTATTAAGTTTTCATATTTGTCCAAGTCGAAAAAAGTCGTTGGAGAATAAATTGTTTATATCTGGTTTTATGACACTGTCCTACTTCCAGATAGACGCATGAGGTACTTGTTGCAACATTTCTGCCTATAATAGCAGGATTAACGCTTGGTAGTTTAGTGCATTTAAAACTGACCTTTCCGTTTACAGGTCTGTTGATGTGCGACACTAACAGAAAAGGTTTATTTCGACCAACTCATTCGTACGAGAAAGTTATTGATAGACAGTTAACTGTTAAATAGTTTATGTGCTGCAGATACTGCAAGGAGATCTAATCTCTACATAGTTTTCTCCTAAAATGTGTCAAGTGCATGTAGCGATGGAACAAAAGAAGGAAAGAAATGCTTTTTGTAAGACACTTTACTTGGAAATGTGGCCGCAGTGGAACTGAAAGTAATCTTTTGAATCTGGACTGAACGTATTGGTATTAGATGCAGAACATAATTACAGTCAAGCCAATCTGGGTGGTGAGGTGGAAATCACAGAGCGAGATTCGTGGAAACACTCTCGAGGGAAATTGCATCGGAATCGGAAACGAAAATAAAATTTGCAAGCGGCAGTTGCGATGCGTCGATCGGTGACAAGATGGCACGCGATAGAACTACAGCAGGTGCGCCGCCCAGTGGCCCAGTGTGTGAATTCATGTTTGTATATATTTACTATTTTTTGTTTCATACAAGCAAATAACTGCAAAGTCATTTTGAATTTTTCTGGACTTGTAGCGTTATAGATGTCTTGTAACAACATTGTATATTTGGTAACCTAAAACGCTGCTACATTCAAAGGCATTTTAATAAGATGATATTTTTTCGTGCTACAAACTTATTTTGCCCATATACAACGCATTAGACAGCGACAGTATTAACGCTGTGTTATGGGAATAGATTGATAATGGTTATGGAGCCCGAGTAAACTCATACCACCAGAATATAGAAGCGCTTTGGGTTACTATACATATAATATCTCTACAACAATATTACACAGTCAGCTTGGACATTATAGTTCACGTATAGTCTTTTTCATATGTATATTAGATGACAATACACAGATAATTAAAAGAACAACAGAAAATTGTTACTCCAAAGACAATGCACACGTTGTTAAACCTATGAATCTAATGACCAGTCCTGTTCGCCTTTCTTGTGGATATTTGCCTATTATAAATGTGATGCTTTTACAGGTTCATTGACTTCATTACAGGTGACCTATAATTTTTAGAAACCTCTTATGGTAATTGTTATTAACGTATTGAATTTGAAATGTGATTTTAAGTTGGTATGTGATATTTAGATGGTATTAGATTATTCTATTTGAGCTACTATTAGATCCGAAGCTTGTATTCGATTTGAAACTTGTAACCAATTTAAGGAGTACTAAATTAGAAGTTACCGCAAGCCACACAGTACGATGCGTGGCTGATGGTACCATGTGCCACTACCAGTCATTTTCTTTCCTTTTCCACACGCAAACAGAGCGTGGGAAAAAACGTCTATATGCCTCCATACGAGCCAAAATTTCTCTTATCTTCGTGGTACTTACGCGAAATGTACCTTCGGCCACTAGTTTATTCTTCATATCATAATTTCAAAACATGACACTCAGCACAGTGAATAAAGAAGCAGCAGTTCTAGCTGCCGAGAATTCTTCCGGGTTGCATGGCCGTGGTCCATGGATCTCTTCTATCCCTGATGTTTCGTTCAAGGCTACGTTGGACATCTTCGGAGGTGCTCCTGGTTGTGCTGAGTCTTGCTGACTGACGAGTCTGACGTCGAAGAACGGCCTAAATACGGTGGAAAATGGGCGTCGTCAGGATTTCACGTGATAGCAGACATAAAACTTGTCAAGGATAAAATATAACTATCGATCATAGTAAGTCAAAGATAAAAACATCCCATCGATTCTGTAACGCCACTGTCCATATCTTAGGAAACAGAATTATTTTTAACTGCACAATACTGAACTAATCAGACAATATTACATTATACTCAACTCGCACTGAATTTATTCTTCAGCAATGGACAGTATACAATGTTCAGCATTCCTTGTATGAGAAACGACAGGGAGGAGGGAGGTGTGTGTGTGTATGGGGGGGGGGGGGGGGGGGAAGCATAACAAAAAAAGAAGCACTCTAAAAATACATAACTGGAAGTAGTCATGTTGTGGGTTAAATATACATACAGTATCTATTTATTCTCAAAACACAGTTTGCCATTTAAGTACATGCATACAGTAAACAATTTCATATCTGCATATGTGGATGCACATTTAAATTTCTTCACTTTTCTTGATTTGTCTTGAATATCTGTGCCTTCGTCATTGCACATTTTTTCAAAATTATTTAGGATAATTTTTGATGTACTTACAGATATATATTCTAATTTACATAATAGTGTTATGCAGCAAACATTTACACTTTGAATCAATGACTGCAGAGTTAATTAGTCTTCTGGAGCTTAGATTGTGAGCAATTGACAGCTGCTTTCCATATGCAGGTACTTTTCCAGTAGCAAAGATAAATTGTGCGAACCCAGTGTTACAATACAGACTGTCTCCTCAGACGGCAAGGTTAGTCGACTTCTGTTCAACTCTTTTACAAAATCATAAGAAGAATCCGTTTCGATTTCTTCATCTAACTGCAACCATGCAGTGCATGTATCACACTTAGACTTCTATAAAGCTTTCATAACAGCATAACCTCCAATTTAAGTTAAAATAGGCAAACTATCAGAGGGTATGTCATCTGATGTAAAGCTTAAATTCATGAGGTCTGAAAACGTATGTAAATCAACACTTTCATCTTTACACTGATGAACAGGAGATAAGGATTTCAGATGTACATTTCCAATTATTGCATGACATAATCAACAAAATCATAGGGGAGGGGAGTGTGAAGGGACAACAGCGTGGGTGAGGAGGGAGTGGCGAGTGGGGAGGGGGAGAAATTTGGCAACAGTGCACATTACGCCATAAGGGGTGGAAGTGGAGGTGAAAAAAGTCGATTTCTCAGACTATTCATTCAGTATTTGTGAATGAGAGCACTTGGTGACTTGCAACAAAATTTACACACAACTTCAAACCTTTACAAAACATTTTCTTCCTGATATCCCCCACAAAATGATGAAAGGAAAAAAGTTTTCAGTTACTGCAATTTGGCCGTTTGTGCAGTAAAACTGCCGCATGAAACATGACGTTTCAATTTATTGCTTCTTTACTACTAACGGTAAGCGTGACTCATTTTGCAGAAAGTAATCTATCATTGTATGACACATAGTTCAGGAGGTATGCCATAAACGCTGAGATCTGCCGCGTTATCCATAACGTTTAGATTTAGTACTTCTTTGCTACTAACACTATTCGCAAAACGTTTCGCAAACAGAATTCGTATATGCCGCTGAATGTATCTACATGATTATATCACTGTACAACACATACTTCAGGAACTATAATCTCATAAACGCTGAAATGCCAGAAAATGAAGCTTTAGGGCGAAGTTAGTTAGAGATACAGGTGAAATATGTGTACAAATATGTGTGAAATACGATAAAAATATATTAAATATTATCGCAGCAGCACCTGAGTAGCACTGTGGTGTATTGGTTATGATTCTCAACTATTGTATGGTGGATCCTCAGTTCAACACTCACCTCGACTGTATAATTTACTTTCTATATTCGATTCGAGTACATTCTCGAAGTACTCACACATGTCAAGAATCTTTGTACTGGAATGTTCTGTAGCCGTACATATACTACATGTGTTCTAGCCGGAGGCAATTCGCTCCGCACTCTTGTATATGCAAGTGCTGAATAAACCTTAGTTAAGTGAAGTTAGTGTTCGTCATTCATCTAATTACACCTTCTTCTACGTGACATTATTCTGGTAGAGACGCTGGGTATTGGAAATTAGGATAGCGCACATTATCGAAAACACACTGGCTTCCATCAGGCCCCGACTGAGCCACCTTTTACGTGGCGAGAAACCCGAGATGGAGCCATATTCAACAGATCGCAATCTATCGGAGACGGAAGAAGAAGGGGACGTTACGATGACAGCAACTGTGTGCCACCACATGAGACATCCTTGCGGGTTCTCTGGTAACGATGGCCAAGATCCAAACAAGTGGCTTAATTTATATGAGCGTATAGCCAAGTTTAACGAATGGGATGACACCGTGTGTTTGGCTAACGTATTTTTATACTTGGAGGGCACTGCCAAGCAATGGTATGAGAACAACGAGGAGAACTTCACATGGTGGGAAGTATTCCAGGCGGAACTGCGCAAATATTTCGGCCATACACAGAGACGTCTTGGAGCTGTGTAAAATAGTGGATCCTAGAATGAAGGAGGAAGATAAGGTTACACATCTCATGAAGGGTGTTGCTGAGGACATGTATCAAGCCCTATTGATGAAGGAGGTTTCGACAGCAGACGACTTCATAAAATGATGCCAGTATATCGAGACAATGCATCAAAAAAGAATTACACGTAAAAAGTTTGAACGGCTTCCAAACGTAGTATCGATATCTGTGATGGAGGAAGGAACTGGTTTCACAAGTACTCTTCGTCAGATAGTGAGAGAGGAAGTTCAGAAGGCCCTTGGATTGCACGGCAAGCAAAAAACCGAGACGCTTCAAGAGGTCATAATGGAGGAAGTAGAACAGATATTGAATCAAATCTCTCGTCCTTCATTTCCCTTTAAAACGGTGAAAAAGTCGAGACCCGGGCGGAGTTACGTTCCTACAGTGCCTCATGAGGAACCTGTTTGAGCACGAAGGAAGACACGTCTGGGGGACCCAGGATAACCAACCAGTATGTTTCCACTGTGGACGACGGGGACATGTGGTGCGCTATTGTCGAGAAAGGCGAAGGATATTTGACGACGCCCGCGCTAGAAGACAGCAGACCAACATTAGCCAACGCCAACTCCGGGACGACGAAGATGAACAAGAAGATGTGAGTGCAGCACGACGTAGGTCACCATAGCCGCGAGCTAGCCGCTGGAGAGGACGCTCCCCAACGCGCCGATCAAGGTCTCCACCGCCGTTTAGAAGCTCCAACCGATCACCTAGCTGCCTCACCATTGAAAACTAAAGGGTGCGACCTTCCTTGGAGGTGAGGCCGCCGAAGAGAAAAATCCTCCGTCGTCGATCACTACAAAAATGATAGGAAACTACGTCAATATCTTCATCATGGATGGCCGACCAGCCCAAGCTCTTGTGGACTTTGGAGCATCATATTCAGTCATTACGGAGAAGCACCGTCGCCACTTTCAGAAAACCGTATTCGTCGACAAAAAAAAAAAAAATCTCTGCTGAAGGTGGCTAATGGGAAATATGTAAAACCTACAAGAAGTTGTGTCATTCGTGTGGGTATAAGTAGCCATACACAGCCCTTAGAATTCATCGTCTTACAAGAGTGTAGTGTCTCGGATGGCCCTTTTTGAAAGCTTCTCAGGCAATTACAGATTGTAGTCGTTCGAAGATTATGCTAGACGAGATGAGACACTGTGGACAGGAAGATGCGTATCCGAGTGTGTGGAGACAGAGAAAATGATGAAGAATGACATCATTCAACCTTCGCTGAGCCCATGGCCATCACTAGTGGTCCTTGTCAGGAAGAAGAAGGCAGTTGGTCCTTTTGTGTTGATTACAGGAAGCTTAATAAGATAACTAAAAAGGACGTTTACCCTCTTCCACGAATTGACAATACGCTAGACTGTCTGAAGGGGGCTAAGTTTTTCTCAATCATGGACATCTACTCGGGATGCTGGCAAATGTAGTACATGAGGCTGATCGTGAGAAAACTGCATTCATTAGCCCTGAGGGCCGGTATGAATTTAAGGTACTGCCGTTTGGTTTGTGTAATGCACCAGCAACTTTTGAACGGATGATGGGTAGTCTTCTAAGGCACTTGAAGTGAACGATGTGTCTTTGTTATTTAAATGACATTATAGTGTCTCAGAGACATTTGATGAACATATATTAAGACTGAGGGCCGTTCCTAAGTGTCTCCAACAAGGTGGACTGAAACTTAATCCAAGAAAGTGTCTATTTGGAGCAAAAGAAATCAAAATACTTGGACACCTTGTGCCAAACGAAGGTGTGCGGCCAGACCCAGAAAAGGTGCAATCTATAACGGAGTTTCCTATTCCCAAAAGTATTAGAGATGTGAGAAGCCTCCTCGGATTATATTCTTATTACCGTCGTTTTATCAAAGACTTTTGTATCAAAGCCAGGCCACTCCAAGAGTTGTTAAAAGCTGATGCTAAATTTATCTGGGGTGGTGCTCAACAAGATTCTTTCGATGTGCTGCGAAAAGCTCTGACGATTGACCCTGTACTTGGTCTGTATGACACATTCTTTCGATGTGCTGCGAAAAGCTCTGACAACTGACCCTGTACTTGGTCTGTATGATGAGAGAGCACCTACAGAGCTACACACAGATGCCAGCGGGTACGGGATCGGTGCTGTTCTGGTGCAAATCTCGGATGGAAAAGAGTAGGTTATGGCCTAAGCTTCTAGGACACTTGCAAAAGCCGAGAGAAACTACTCAACTACAGAAAGAGAACGTCTTGCTATGATCTGGGCCATGCGCAAATTTCGACAGTATCTCTATGGAAGGCCATTCACAATTGTTACAGACCATCAATCAGTTTGTTGGTTGACAGGTCTTAAGGATCCAACAGGACAACTCACCAGGTGGACACTGCGTTTTCAAGAGTATGACATTACCGTAGTGTACAGAAGTGGAAGAAAACACGAAGGTGCCGACTGTCTCTCAAGAAACCCTGTACATGACCATCAAGACTTTGATGAAGATAGAGACTTGTCTCGCTGCACTCCAGCATCTCTCTGCTGAGCAGAAGAAGGACGCCAAGATATCTCAAATGATGCTTCCCTTAAATCGGTCAGAGGATGTGAAAGGACAGTTTAAGGTAGTTAATGGACTACTTTGCAAGAAAAACTTTGATCCGTTTGGAAAGAGGTGGCTACCAGCGATTCCTAAACACATGCTCTTAGATGTTCTACAGAAATTCCATGACACACCTGAGGCTGGACATTTAGGATTTATTAAGACATACGATAGAATCCGCAAGAGATTTTTCTGGCCAGGTTTATT
Organism: Schistocerca cancellata; assembly: GCF_023864275.1. Taxonomy (NCBI): domain Eukaryota; kingdom Metazoa; phylum Arthropoda; class Insecta; order Orthoptera; family Acrididae; genus Schistocerca; species Schistocerca cancellata. The sequence goes on from NC_064629.1 coordinate 574,302,303, forward strand.
TAGGAGTGTCCGTCACTATGTGTCGCACTGTCGAGAGTGCCAGAGGGGAAAGGCAGTTTCTTAGACACCACCTGGCCGACTGATACCAATTCCATGAGCCGAAACGCCTTTCCAGCGTGTTGGTATTGACCTCCTTGGACGATTTCTGTCTGCTAGTGCCAATAGATGGATTGTTGTTTGCACATGTTATCTGACACGCTATGCCATTACAAAAGCCGTGAAAACAGCCGAAGCATCGGAGGTAGCCAAATTCATCGTGGAAGACATTTTATTAAAACACGGTGCTCCAAGGTCATTAATTACGGATCGAGGGAAAGTTTTTCAATCGAATTCTGTGACAAATATAAACCGATGGTGAAACATTAGTCATCACATGACGACTGCCTATCATCCGCAAACTAGCGGGCTTACTGAACTTCTTAATAAGACCTTGGCGTAGCGGCAAAAAAAGTTCTAAGAAGATCATCGCCAGGGCGAGAATCACTCATCAGGAGTTGGGGTATGCAGGACCGATGACTCGCTCCCGGACTAGGACGTCGTAGCACCAAGACTCTTAAAGAGGAACCAATGTCGCAGAAAAAGCTGAGTAGCGCATTTTTGTAGTGGTTGTGATACAAAACTACTGGATGGAGGGTCGTGAGTTCAAAACTCACCTGGATCGTACAATTTTAATTTCTATGTTCGGTTCGAGTACATTCTAGAAGTATCAACAAATGTCAAGAGTCATTGTACTGGAATGTTCTGTAGCCGTGTAAATACTGTATCAGTTCTAGCCGGAGGCCGTTCTCTCCGCACTCTATTATATGCAAGTGCTGAATAAACCTTCGTGAAGTTAGTGTTCGTCAGTCATCTAATTACACCTTCTTCTACGTGACAATATACACTCCTGGAAATTGAAATAAGAACACCGTGAATTCATTGTCCCAGGAAGGGGAAACTTTATTGACACATTCCTGGGGTCAGATACATCACATGATCACACTGACAGAACCACAGGCACATAGACACAGGCAACAGAGCATGCACAATGTCGGCACTAGTACAGTGTATATCCACCTTTCGCAGCAATGCAGGCTGCTATTCTCCCATGGAGACGATCGTAGAGATGCTGGATGTAGTCCTGTGGAACGGCTTGCCATGCCATTTCCACCTGGCGCCTCAGTTGGACCAGCGTTCGTGCTGGACGTGCAGACCGCGTGAGACGACGCTTCATCCAGTCCCAAACATGCTCAATGGGGGACAGATCCGGAGATCTTGCTGGCCAGGGTAGTTGACTTACACCTTCTAGAGCACGTTGGGTGGCACGGGATACATGCGGACGTGCATTGTCCTGTTGGAACAGCAAGTTCCCTTGCCGGTCTAGGAATGGTAGAACGATGGGTTCGATGACGGTTTGGATGTACCGTGCACTATTCAGTGTCCCCTCGACGATCACCAGTGGTATACGGCCAGTGTAGGAGATCGCTCCCCACACCACGATGCCGGGTGTTGGCCCTGTGTGCCTCGGTCGTATGCAGTCCTGATTGTGGCGCTCACCTGCACGGCGCCAAACACGCATACGACCATCATTGGCACCAAGGCAGAAGCGACTCTCATCGCTGAAGACGACACATCTCCATTCGTCCCTCCATTCACGCCTGTCGCGACACCACTGGAGGCGGGCTGCACGATGTTGGGGCGTGAGCGAAAGACGACCTAACGGTGTGCGGGACCGAAGCCCAGCTTCATGGAGACGGTTGCGAATGGTCCTCGCCGATACCCAAGGAGCAACAGTGTCCCTAACTTTCTGGGAAGTGGCGGTGCGGTCCCCTACGGCACTGCGTAGGATCCTACGGTCTTGGCGTGCATCCGTGCGTCGCTGCGGTCCGGTCCCAGGTCGACGGGCACGTGCACCTTCAGCCGACCACTGGCGACAACATCGATGTACTGTGGAGACCTCACGCCCCACGTGTTGAGCAATTCGACGGTACGTCCACCCGGCCTCCCGCATGCCCACTATACGCCCTCGCTCAAAGTCCGTCAACTGCACAAACGGTTCACGTCCACGCTGTCGCGGCATGCTACCAGTGTTAAAGACTGCGATGGAGCTCCGTATGCCACGACAAACTGGCTGACACTGACGGCGGCGGTGCACAAATGCTGCGCAGCTAGCGCCATTCGACGGCCAACACCGCGGTTCCTGGTGTGTCCGCTGTGCCGTGCGTGTGATCATTGCTTGTACAGCCCTCTCGCAGTGTCCGGAGCAAGTATGGTGGGTCTGACACACCGGTGTCAATGTGTTTTTTTTTTTCCATTTCCAGGAGTGTATATGGGATGTGGGCACTGCGCCGGCCGGTGTGGCCGAGCGGTTCTAGGCGCTACAGCCTGTTACCGCGCGACCGCTACGGTTGCAGGTTCGAATCCTGCCTCGGGCATCGATGTGTGTGATGTCCTAAGGTTAGTTAGGTTTAAGTAGTTCTAAGTTCTAGGGGGCTGATGACCACAGCAGTTAAGTCCCATAGTACTCAGAGCCATTTTATTGTGGGTACTGCGTTGGGTAAAAAGATCGTCCTAAATCTTTAAATAGATTTCAACCATACTTTGTGCACAAATTCCTTACTATCTGGAGATACAAAGATAAGCGAAAATATTTTGACCACTGCTCACCGCGACGTTGGATGCCGCCTGATAGCGTTATGGACACGTGACGCTGTAAGAAAAGTGTTGAAGCAGAGCAGACGCAGACAAGGGATCACCCTAGCGAAGATAAGGGTTTGCAAATGGGGAAATCCATTGAGATAAACGACTTTGACAAAGAGCGGGTTATTATTACGCAGAGTTTAGTATTTTATCCATTTCATTATTTCATTATAGTACTCACATATTAAGCAGAGCTTGTGAACGAGTATTTCGGAAACGGTGAATCTAGTCGAATGTTCACATCCTACTGTTGTGAGCATTTACGGAAAGAGGCAGAAGGATAGTGAAACTGCCACCATTAGGATTCGATCGTCGATCAATGGAAACGTGTTAGCTCTTCGGGTGAATCACATTTTTACTACACTAGGTCGCTGGTCGTCTTCACAAACGCCGTCATCGTGGTGAACGGAGGCTCGAAACGTGCAGTGCGCCACTAACGCAGGCTGTGGGAGCAGTAATTAAGCTATGGGAGACATTCGCTTGCCCTTGCATGGGACCTGTGCTAGTAATCGAAGACACGCTGACATCCACGAACCACCTGCATCCCTTCATGCTTCATGTCTTCCCCGACGGTGATGTCATCGTTCAGCAGTATAGTTGTCCTTGTCTGGAGCCAGAGCCATGCTACAATGGTCTGAGGGGTGTTACTGTGAACTCACATTGACGTCTCAATGACCAAATTTGCCTGACGTAAATCCTATGGAATCCATCTGGGTCGCTATGGGACGCCGTCACCTCTTACGCAAATTAGCGGCCCGTTATTTACGCGCATTCCATGACCTGTGCATAGACATATATTTCCCCATACCTCCAAAACTTACTAACAAACTGTCGGATCGCTGATACGCTGGATCAGTGATGCATTTCGTTCCAAAGACGGACAAACAAGCCATTAATGAGGTAGTCATAATGTTTTGACTCATCAGTGTAAACACTGTTTATGTAAGAACCAGCAGCCTTCTTTTGGGATGGGAATGACAATGTGGAGAGGGAAGTGGGAGAAGGAAGTGGATAGACAGAGAAGGAGGAGGAGGAGATGAACAGGACGCAGCTGAGGAGCAGAGGGGGAAGCAGCATGTAGACAGAGGGGAGAGAAGCAGATGGACAGACAATGGACAGGAGCAGATGGATAGAGAAAATAGGGAACAGCGGGCGGACAAAGAGAGATGCAAGAGGACATCGACAGAGAGTGGGCATAGGAGGAGGTGAACAGAAACAAGGGGAGTGGGGCAGAGAAGGAGACGGACAGAGAGGGATCGGAGGAGATGAACAGAGAGATAGGGGAGGGTGAACATGGATTAATGCAATTGTAATAAGTACATACCTGGGAACGCGGAGTACTGCGCTAATATAAGGGACGATAAAAACCCCTCTGTTCGAGGGCGTTACATCATCGTATACGCAACGTAGCGCGAGTCCAATGCGAGTATACAAGCACCGACTCGTGGTCAAGGGATTAGTGTGGCTTTCGTGTCTTTCTATTGTGTGAGCGGTAACGATGCAACGTGAATTATGGAGACGATATTACAAAATTCGCCTAACAGGACCAACGTGCTGCTATTCTTTGTTGGGTGGCCAAAGATAAACCTCGGTAGATATCCATCGAGAATGAAGAATACGTTTGGCTCAGCATGTCTGTCGAAATCGGAAACTTCGTTTCTCTATCTTGATCACCTATTAGTGTTCATTTTACGTTCTCTTTCAATAAAGCAGTTTCAGATAAAACTGAATTTCTCGTTCTTGCAAGGACGTCATAATACAAATACGAAAAACGAAGTACCTCCAAAATAATTTTTCTGTTTAGGAGTCGTTGCTGCTGTTATTATATTCAAGAGCCCCCGACAACTCAGTTAAGAAGAAGAAGAAGAAAATATGTACAACTGGCGTCATTAATAACGCAACAAAGTTCTCCCTCTAAAATTCAACAGTCAAACTGCAATATATGTCAGAAGTGAGATATTTTTGAATAGAAAGAAATATTGTTTCACACCCTTCTTCTGTTGATAACGGAAATATTTTATCGACGTATTTATTTGCAAATTGAAATTTATCTTTTTATCCGGACCGAATGTACTGTATTTCTACTTGGAGTAGAAAGCAATACATCATGGAAGTTTTTTAGTGTAAAAGGACAACTGCACAGTTGTTACGACTTTTTGTATCTGAATTTACGTAGCGAAGAAACAGAACATTTGCGTAAATTTGCATGAATATTGGCGAGCAGTTCCTCTGCGTTACTATTCAAAGTTAGATAAATAATCATGCTGTTGTTTCTGCTGCAGCAAGCAACAAGTGACACAAACAAAGTTAATTCTGTTGACACACCGTAGCTCTATCGCCAACTCTGAAGGTCTCCTCTGCAAACAAAAACGACGCGACAGTCATTTACCCACGGATAATGCATTCGTACCGTCGTTTGTCTCCGTTCAGCGCGAGAGAATTTGCTTCCTCATTGAAACGATTCTGCACAATATGTGGGTGCAATATCTCATTGTCTGCTGTTTCATATCTCATTGTTTGCTATTTCAATATGTTACAAACAATACATTCCGCATAAAGCTGCTGTTAAAAAGTACTTTATAAAAATGTTTTATTTCTGTCATAAAGGCTTTTGTTGGCTGTGAGCGCTTTATTCTCTCCTAGTTAACTGCCTTACGTTGCCCTGAAATTATTTGTCCCAATCTTATGAGACAGGAAACAGAATGAAATCTATTGATAGTATAAAAAATTGTTTCGAGTCCTAGAATTCGGTCTTGTTTGGCTGATTATTGTCAGTCCTGATGACGATGACTCATTTAATTTCGTTTTATTTCATCTAACAAGGGAGACAAAATAACAGATGTCTTAGCCTCCCACTGCCTGCATCGATACAAAGTTTATTGTGCGGTATCTATCCTTGTCATATTAGTAAAGCTAGTCAGTACCACTGAAGAGCAGTAGGGGACTTTTAGTAGGTCTTTATGCTGCCGTCTTCTCCGAATACGATGTTTAGATTTTATTATCACCGCAGTGATAATTAAGATAGGCTCCGGTTCAACAAATGGGGTCGTTGCCCCTGTCCTGGTTAGCCTCTCAGCTTGTTCATCAGTAATAATACTAGATGACCAGCGAGTTTACCTGTTGCTTTCTCCTAGTCTCACAAGGGAGTCATGGCATTCTGCTACGATTTCTGATCTCGCTGGAGGGTGAGATGGAGATGCCAGAGCAACTTGGCTTCCTGAATGAATGTAGATGTTACGATCCATGTAGCACCTACGCAGATTATCCTCCGCGTACACTGTGAGAGCGAATATCTAGAGAGACTGTGTTCTCCAGACTAGGCACTACGCCGTATACACCGGCCCCAGCAGTGGTCATAAAACCAGACTGTGTTACCTGAACGATACTGTTGTTCATCCTTACACTGCGCCCTACATACAAATGTTGCAGTGTAAAGTTTCTTGAAGGTGTTGGAGGCTTTTATACAGCAGACGGCATTTTCCCGAAAATTACTACATCTACCACATTCATTACATTAGTTTGGCACTCCGAATATCTTAAAGATTTCCAGTTTTTAACCTGTATGCCGCTGCTGCTACCTCCATTGTAACCGACAGAAGTAATTGAGCGCATGCACACCATCGTTTTCATCCATGCAGTCGGTGTGCTGGTAAATCCACCAGTTATGGCTAGGCAAGCCAATGGAACTCCTTAGCAGACATCTCCTTTTCTACTTTATTCCATCATACTGTAGCCCCAAACATCATAGGTCTTATTACAACTATGTATATCCAGTAAATACTGCTGAAACTTACACCCCAGTCTTTTCCTGTAGCTCTTTCTAGTACATATGTGCGCTTCTTTGGCCTTCTTTATGTCAGGTTTCCACGCTAGTTTCGCATCCTGGGTCATCACTAGATACTTCACTAACCCTGTAACTACTGTAATAATTTAAGCTTGCAGTCTTACGAGAAACACTTCCTCGAGAATGGTGCTACAACACAGTTTTCCTGGAACTGATCCTTAGCTCCAGTTTCTTACACCAGTTCTGCACAACGTTCAGCGCGCACTGTGCCAAACTTCTAACGCTACTTGCAAATTTACTAAGTATCACTATGACTAAATCGCCTGTGTGTCCTTGGCAGAGATAGTCTTTAGCATTTAGGTCCTTAATGACCTCGTTCACCACTAGATTCCACTGGAACAGAACAACACCCCACCTGGAGGACACTCTCTAGAGGTGTTGATTAGCATTTTCATATCAAACTGGTGGTTTCCACCTTTTGTCTACTCAGCATGGTCTTAATCCACCTACATATGGTGGAGCTCTCTCAATATCGTGAAAGACTCAGAGGGCAGTTTCCTGAGAGCGTAGAGCATTTATATCTTCCCAGAAAGTTGGTGAAGTACTGTTTCTCCTAAGTTTTTCGTTGAAGTGCGTGTTGGTTTTCATGTAGAGGAGCCTCAGTCAACCTCGTTTCCCTGACGTGCACAATACCTAATTTTTCTAACGTCTTTAAAAGAAATGAAGATAGAATCGTTGATATCTTATCCTTAGCTTTGGTAGTATCAATTTGTTCTGGCTTCGGAATGAAAACAACCTACACTGTCCTCCAAGTTGCTGCTGGACTGGCTCCGAACAGTCTGCATAGGATACTAATTAATCCCTCTTCTGTTCGTTGCTGTACGGCTGGAAGAATTCCATCTGGGCCTGGTGTCCTACTCGGTTTAAACGTTCCCACAGTCCACTGCATTTTTTGAAGTTAACACATTTTTAGCAGATCCAGTTCTCTCGTTAGTTACCTGTAAACCAGTGCTTCACTGGGACTGGGTCTTTGTATCATATGCCAGGCTACACTAAGGGAAGTGAGTGCTGAGAAACACATCTAGCATCTGATGCGCTGTCCTTGCATACCTACGGCCCCCCTCCTTTAGTGTGCCTCCTGGATTTCTTGGTATTCTTATGGGGATTTTGTGCAGTTTGGCCCTAATAGCTGTACCTTCCATTTCCTCTCAGAATACCTCCTAGAAAGACTGTTCAGCTTGTGTATCAGCAAGATTGTATTTGGCAAGGGTCTCCCGAAATTTTACCCTCTGTCCTATCCTTCTTTCAATGTTGAAAATACTTCTTACCTTCTTTCTTTGAATTCAAGAGCATTACTTCAAAAAATGGTTCAAATGGCTCTGAGCACTATGGGACTTAATTTCTGAGGTCATCAGTTCCCTAGAACTTAGAACTACTTAAACCTAACTAACCTAAGGATATCACACACATCCATGCCAGAGGCAGGATTCGAAACTGCGACCGTAGCGGTCGCGCGCCTCCAGACTGAAGCGCCTAGAACCGCTCGATCACCCCGGCTGGCACGGGACTAAACATCTGAGGTCATCAGTCCCCTAGAACTTAGAACTACTTAAACCTAACTGCCCTAAGGACATCACACACATCCATGCCCGATGCAGGATTCGAACCTGCGACCGTAACGGTCGCGTGCTTCCAGACTAAAGCGCCTAGAACCGCTCGGCCACCACGGGCGGCTCATTGATTCACCAAGATACACTCCTGTTTTTGCTCTTCTTGGTGTTTGGACAGTTTCCTAAGCACGTGGTTATGATTGCAGACGTCACTTCATCTGACATTTCCTCTAGATGTACTGGATCTCTTGTCGAAGTTTTAACTTCGGATAAGTGTGAGTTTAGGTCTTCTCTATATGAGCCCCACTCTGTTTTCCTATAATTAGGCCATGGTCTGCATAATACCTACTTACACCCCAGTCTTAATATACGTGTAGTTAGATAAAGATGCCACCATCGCTTTATGTCATTGTCTGACTTAATTACCCGTTGAGTTGGGCCCAAAAAGATGTCAATTTCTTCTTCACTTCTTCTTTTTCTGAAGATAGGTTACTTACCCCTATTCAAGATCTCTAGATTGCTCCCCAATACGTGTTCAGGCAGGTACTCACTCCTGTTGTTAGGGTCGCTGCGTCCCCACATTAAGTCGTGGGCACTGGCATCACAGCCAAGCAGCAGTTGTTCATTCAGCTGCAGACAGCTGTCTGTCTCCTTACTTCCTGGGAAGGAGGAGCGTAAACTGAGGCCAATACAAATTTTCTCGTGTTCCCTTCCTCGCGCTGTTTCATCCTGAAGATGACTAAATCCCAAGAACTGTAGTTCTCCTTTGGCTAGAATGAACTTCTATTCTTAACATAAATACGTGTTCAGTTTTTCTGGTTTTCTTCTTTTTTATTTTCCAGATTCCAGCTTCCCTCCAGTTTCTTCGAGGCCTGATACACCCACTTTATATAAATAGGGGTCTTTGATCAGGGCCACTTCCACATCCTGTATTGCCAGAAGGCGACTAAAGGCGGCAGCTGCGCACTTACTGTGCTACAGGTTTATCTGCAACACTTACAGCCGCCAGCTTGCCGTCATTGTCGTTTCTGATACCCTTAACCACCCTGACACCTGCTCCAACCCTAATTGCAGTTTTAGATCCTACTCTTGCACTGTCTTCAAGTATTCTTATCACTCCCACTACAAGGGTATGGCTGTGAGACGTAATCTTCCAGTTGATTAGTCTCCAGTTATCTCTCGAGACTTTCTGGATCTGAAATTGTACATTCTAGAACAGGGTCTTTGGAGTAACATTCTTAAGTAATTTAGGTACTCAAATTGATATCTTCGTGGTTTTGAGGAGTTCCTCTGCTGTCTTGACCTGCAGTTTCGCCTCCTCCCATGGAGATATCTTGGGCACTCTACCCTTCAGGGAATCTATCATTCCCTTTCCCAAAGATTAGTGCACCTTTGTCCAGATAGACCTTTCTGAATTTGGAGCCTTATCTTGCGTCTTCCACAAGTTTCAAAGAGAGTCATATGGATTATCTCATCCTGTTGGGAGACGATGGTAACAAATGGAAGTCCTTATTGGGTTACAGCTATCATGAACATTAAAGCTGTAGTACTGTAGATCTGTTTCTCTGTTTCCTACTTTGGATTTTTCTGGGTCCAGTTATCCTGGGAAGTGAGAGTAATCGATTCAGTCCACATGCTCTTATTCCATGCCTTGGAACTGGGAGGGGTATGCTTACCCCCTTTCGGTCTGTGTCAATATTTTCTTGGAGGTCTTAGGTACAAGAACATTTCGTTCCACCCATTCGTTCTTAGGAAGCCATTCATTGCTTTCTTTTTCTCTTTGTTCTCATTAATTTTCCTCCCCTTGGTCTGAGATAAGGTTTTGATTTTGATCTCGTCCAACTTCTCAATGTCATTGCCATGTGACCGTAAATTCATAATGGAAGACCTGTTAGGTCAGGATTTTCAATCGACACTGAAGAATATGACAAACCACAGTCGGAAATTGACTAAGGTAACATTTTCGATTTGCATGCTTTAAATAAATGAGAGAACGTTGAAAGCATTCTGGACAGTGCCGAAGTACATGGACTCCCAGGGGAATAAACGTAAGCCACCACTTTCAGAGCCATTTCGCAGAAGAACGTAGGAGGGAGATGCAGGTCAATAGCCCACAGGCGAGACAGCTCATTTTATTGCTGCACTGTGATATTCAGAGTATTGTGGATGGTCACAGATACGATCTCCTACCACAAAACAGTTAGTAACACAGCAGAGTGGCAACAGGAGGAACGTTTTTTGCAGATGGCACTATTGCGCTTAAAAGTAAAAATCAGAGTTTTTCTCCACAAAGCACAGAACGTCATAGATAAATGTCTCGAGAATGGATGGGGTCTCACAGTTTTTGGGCTTTGAAAGTGTGAAGTGCAGCTGGGCATGTTGACTTCACAAACAACAAATGTTTACAAAGTATAATAATCACAGGGCTTGACTAACATAAATAAACAAGATGTTAGACAGAGAAGCTCTGTTGTGCTGATGAGGAAAGCGTCACTGGTTATAGAGGGAGACCGAGACAGAGTTAGACTACTACTTCTGTGTAAAAATGTAGAGAGACTAGCCCATGGAAGGGACTGTCATGCTATTTTGACGGTTGGGGCTCGAAAGATCTGAAGCCCAGGCAGTCTGAGTACAGTAAGAGATACAAAACATGGCAATACCAGGTTTCCTGGTAGAAAATATTCAATCAGAAATCACTCGATACTAGTCTTCATGTTAGACTTCATCGGTGATCTGTCCACTGAGATCCGCTGACAGACCATTGCCACCAGTGCTGATGTATTAAGAGACAAAGAGACATTTCGGGTTGATTAGCACTTTGCATTGGCGATGGCTGTTGATGCTGTCAATGACTGATTGTGCAGCTACTTCAGCCTTCACCTGCTGTACTGTGGTGAAATGAAGCCACAACCTTGAGATGATCCACAGGGAAATAACAGCCGTTTTATAACATTTTGACCTCTAAAGACACTTCAAGCTTCATTTTGGAGACTTGCATATTTAATTCAATGAACAGTGCTTTCAACTACGTCCACAGATATGACATATTCCCATCTGTAGTACCATTTGCCTTCCAATTAACATCACGAGAGTCACTATGCACTTGACTATTGCATTAATTCACTTGCATGACTATAAAACTCCTTCACCTCCACCCTTTTGTCAGATATGCCAAGGTCTTATTATGTTAATACTTTTAATGTCTGTCAATTGTTTATGCATAACTTTATCGGAAAAAACAAAGGTAATTGTAATTCTTGTCTCATTCAGTAGTTGAAGGACCTGTAATTAATTATTTTAGATAAACTGTTTTAGATACAGGACTCACTTTCACATTCTTACATAAATTAACAACCACCAACCAATGTCCACTGACAATAATTTACACTTCATGGACTGGTGTATCCTTCAGTCCAGTTGCGGGTTAAATGAACGATGTTTGGGTATTTAAAGTATTATCAGGTCAATCTGTTTTTGAATTAGTTTCTGTGTTACCCTTTTGGTCTCACAAGAATATGGGATATGCAGTCCCGCACCAGCGGAACACCACAGTTGTGTTGTGTTACTTACTAAGGGAGCTTATCCGGTGTCCTTGGAACTACATTCAAGACACATCTTCCATGTACCATGCTCCTGTCGGCAGTGTGTGGATGGAAAAGAGATAAAAATGGCTCTGAGCACTATGGGACTCAACATCTTAGGTCATAAGTCCCCTAGAACTTAGAACTACTTAAACCTAACTAACCTAAGGACATCACACACACCCATGCCCGAGGCAGGATTCGAACCTGCGACCGTAGCAGTCCCACGGTTCCGGACTGCAGCGCCAGAACCGCTAGACCACCGCGGCCGGCGAAAAGAGATAGGGAACATATGAAACATAATCGTGGGGTGAAAGGAGGAATTTCAACCCAACAACGTGGTAAACTATCTGGGAAAATACTGGTGGAAGGGGGGGGGGGAGGGGAAGACACTATCGTCTTCATTCTTATTTGCACTACAACTCTTTCATAACCCCATACTCCACCTAATTGGTGGCGGTAGTATAGAGATCTAAGCTGTATTGCACTACACTTGGAAGACGTTTCTTCATATGTTACAAAGTTATTATTACATGCCACCTGATTTTCTCCAGTATCCTCTCTCCCATTCCCATCCTTACCTGTGCTGATGCCGTGGAGTTCGGCACACATGCCTCAGATGTCGAACATCGTAGGTTGGGTAGATTGGTAAGACAAGACAGGCGCCAACTGTTGAGGGACTAACATCACACTTCAATGTTCGGCTGAGCACAAGTGTGTCTGAACACACAGTGCATCGAACACTCCTAATGATGGGCCTCCACAGCCGACGACCCATGCATGTGTCAATCTTAACACCACAATATCGGCAACTATGACTGAAATGGCACTGGACTTTGATGCAGGGGCAGATTGTTGCATGGTCTGATGAATCACGATACCTTTTTCATCATGCCTGTTATGTCGTCTTGCAGGGGAACAGCTCCTTGACAACTGTGCTGTGGGACGGAGACAAAGTGGCTGTGGCTCCATTACGCTCTGGAGAACATTCAGGTGGGCATCCGTGGGTCCAGTGGAGCTCGTGCAAGGCACCATGACTGCCGAGGAGTATAGTACACTGGTTGCAGACCACATACACCCCTTCATGACGATCATGTTTCCCGACGGCAGTGGCATTTTTCAACAAGATAATGCTCCATATCACAAGGCCAGGAGTGTGATGGAGTGGTTCGAGGAACACAGTGGCGAGTTCTAATTGATGTGCTGGCCCCCAACTCGCCATACCTGAACATGATCGAAAACATTTGGGATGTGACTGAATATGGCGTCAAAGCTCATCGCGCTGGCCGGAGTAGCCGAGCGGTTATAGGCGCTTCAGTCTGGAAGCGCGCGACCGCTACGGTCGCAGGTTCGAATCCTGCCTCGGGCATGGATGTGTGTGATGTCCTTAGGTTAGTTTGGTTTAAGTAGTTCTAAGTTCTAGGGGACTGATTACCCCAGAATTTAAGTCCCATAGTGCTCAGAGCCATTTGAGCCATTTGAAAGCTCATCGCCCCCATCCCCTCCTACGATTTTACGGGAATTAGGTGTCTTGTGCGTGCAGATGTGATGTCAACGTCCTCCAGTGACCTACCAAGACCTCACTGCTTTAATGCCATGACGTGTCGCCGCAGTTGTCCACGCCAAATTTGGACATACTAGCTATTAAGTAGGTAGTCATAATGTTCTGGTTGATCAGTGTACATGGCTCAGTAGACCCATGTCGATGCATTACCTCTGTCCTTCCTAAAATGATGCCTGGTAACTATTTAAAATTGCTGAAATATATACTTTGGCGGTGTGTTGTGAGTAGTTAAATTCAAACCCTCTCTTTACCTGATTAGCTGCAGTTGTAAGCCTGGTCACAGCAGTTTTACAACGTCGAATTATAGGCCTAAACCATGTCTGGGTAGTTTTACGACATCGAATTTTTAGGCCTAATTTCTAAAACGTCAACTGTGGAAATCTACCATTGGCACACATCATTCAGAAATTGAGTACTAATTTGGGGAATATGTGTATATGTGGAAATTAAGTCATGCTTTCTTTTACGCTGCGGAGTTTTTTCCAATATTGTGACATCAGACAGTATTCTTTCAGACATGAACCTCGACTGGTAACGCAAACATCGTACTTCTTGCACTGCTTTGAAATTTTTTTTATTGGAGAGTGGATTGTGAGTAGTTAACAGCCAGTCTTTCTATTTGCCTGCGTAGCTTACACTTATTTTTTGCAGTTATTAATCTGGTCAGGGTAGCTTTACGCCATCGAATTCTTAGGCCTAATTCCTAAGAGTGTTAAATGTTGAAATCCTCCGTTGGGACATATACCTCAGAATACCACTAATCTGACGAATATGTGTACATGTGGAAATTAACACATGCTTTCTTTCGCAGTTCAAACATTTTTTTGCAACATTGTGATGTAAATTAGTGGTTTTCATATATTAACTTCAACACTTTTTTTCACACTGCTGCTGTATTTTGGGAACATTTCAGAATTTTTTCTACATCATAGATGTGGAAATTAATTTATTTACGACTCTTTTGAGTTTTTGTCTAAACCATACAGCTTTATGTTTGTGGCAGTACGAAAACATGGTCATGAAATGGACCTTCCCCTCAACCAGCCTCGTAAACTTCGCATTTTTTGCGCTGATGCGTATTCTATGGACATTTAAGAATATTTTGCGACGTCTTAGATGCAGGAAGTGATTAATTTAGGTCTTTAACTGCTATTGGAGTCATCTTTTGGCGTGGTACAAAGATCGAACTATGGCCGCGATTTTACAGCGCAGCCATATGCTGTTGAGTGGAAATGGGATTTGCCATTATTTCGCTTTTTCTGGGTTCGTGGGATCGTATTTAAGGCAAAATAGATGTTAAAAAATACAGTCTTAATTCATTATTTATGTTTTCCAAGGAAACGTTTATTCCTAATTATTTATAGAGAAGTATCGATTTTTCAGTGCAACCATCAGTGATGACAGTAGCAAGTAGGGTGTGAAAGTGGACTTGCTTGTATTTACATTTTCAGAGCTTGTTGGATAGTGTTTATGGTAAAAACTCACTTTCAACAAATAATTATTCGTATTCTACTTTCAGTAGTACCGAAAAAGGATGAATCGGTGAGATTGGTGCTGGATTCTTGGCAAATCAACACAATTATTAAAGCGCAAACAGACAGACCGGAGAACATGGAAGAATTATTGCAACGTTTCCATGGAGTGAAGGTATTAACCTCCACTGATCTGAGAGACAGTTACTGGCAAATCGTGTTGCATCCTGAGTGTGGGCAGTATTCCGCATTTTTGTGTTATGGGAACTGCTACCAATTTAAACGGCTTCTGTTCAGACTGAATGATTCGGCGGCAGCGTTCATACGAGGCCTGAACAGCATCTTTCCTGAGGACCTACGTGAGAGAATTACATTATACATTGATGACGTGCTAATAGCAGAAAAATCGTGGGAAGAGCATAATGAGGCGCTGAACCGTTTATTAGACGCTTTTGAACAAGCCGGTATAACAGTGGACATAGATAAATCTCAATTTGGGCGTAAGAGAATAAATTTTCTACGTCACATATTTTCAGTGGACGGGATACAACACAACCCCGAGAGAATTAAAGCGATTGCCGAATTTCCGAGGCCAACAACGAAGAAGCAACTAAAAGGATTCTTAGGCGTCGCAAATTTTTTCAAGAAATTTGTGAACTTAAGCGTGCTGGCCACGCCACGTCTCTGCGCGCTAACAGGAATACGACTTGGTACTGGGACGCTCAAGCACAGGACGAATTCGGAAGGTTGAAGGACGCATTAGCAAATGCACCTGTTCTCGCATATCCAGACTTGAGTCGCGATTTCTACCTCATGACGGACAGTTCGGCGAACGGCATTGGTGCGGTTCCGTTTCAAGGAGAAGACACTAACGATTCGTCGACCTGGAAGCCCGTTTCTTTCGCGAGCAGAGTGCTGTCACGAGCAGAAACAAACTACTCGGTCACAGAACTCGAGGGGCTGTAAGTTGTCTGGGCATTCAGTTAATTTAGATATTTCTTCTACGGAAGGAACACGAAGGTATTTACCGATCATCGGGCTCTACAATTCCTGGTGTCGGCAAAGTTGGCCCACGGCAGGTTAACTCGCTGGGCGCTTTACCTACAAGAATACAACTTTACAATCGAGTGTATACCAGGGAAAAAGAACCTGATTGCAGACGTTCTCTCTCGAGCTCCGATGGGCCTAAGACATGGAGTAGACGGTGATGCTGGCGAAAACAATTTCAGCATTTTGTACCTGAAAAATGTTACCTTCGGAAACTTTGTGACAATGTCACTAAAGAACGTCGGCCGCGAACAAGACAAGGACCACATACTCAAAGAAGTGAAGGAAAAGTGGATGGACAGAAATCAAGCTGCCATTCGGCAATATTATAGGGTATAAAGTGGGATTCTTTTCCGGAAACGGAGCATAGAAGACCTGCGGTGGCTAGTGGTAATACCTAAGGAAATGATCAGCAAACTAGTGTGGTACACCCACCTAAGCTATGGACACTTCGGGGCACGGAAGAGCTTTCAGAAGCTACGTGAGGCGTGCTATTTTAATAATATGCTAAAAAGAATACAGCGGGTGATCAGAGTGTGTAAGCCGTGTCAAAGGACCAACCCACCCACAACATCTTTTGCCGCTCCGATGTACTCGATAATTCGAAACAGGTTGCGAGAAGTCGCTGCGGTGGACTTGTTCGAGCCAATAACTCGGACGAAGCATGGCTACGCGTACGTTCTCGTAGCAGTGGAGCTAACATCAAAGTTTGTCTGCTTTACTCCGCTGAGGAAAGCAACAGGGAAAACGGTGGCGGCGGCATTTGTTTTTCGTGCGAGACGTCGGGCCGGTCAAACGGGTAATCTCGGACAACGGGCCGCAATTCCGGTCTCAACATTGGCTGCAGATGTTAAAGCGGAGAAAAATGAAGCGAACTTTATCTCGTTGTTCCACCCATCGTCTAACCCCGCAGCACGCTTCATGAAAGAGTTAAGGCAGTTGTAAAGGCTATACTGTTACCGCAAGCACAATACGTGGGACGGGCATATAAAAGCGTTCCAAGAGATTCTGAACGAGTTGCCGAATGCGTCAATGATGTTGCCACTGGCATTAGCACTGAAAAATAAAGAGCCTCCGAACCGAATCAAAGAAGTACTACCATGGCCAAAGGAAAGACAATTCCGACACAAGGAGATCATCGACATTGCTTTGAAGAACATCAAGCGCGCTGCCGAGATAATGCAGAAGACATACCAAACGACAGTACGAAAAATCAACTTCTATATTGGACAAAAGATGTGGGTTCGGTCACACAAGCTATCAAACAAGGGGAAAAGGATCTGTAAAAAATTCCTTAGCCTTTATAGTGGACCTTACCGAGTGTGCCGTAATCCCACCCCAACGCTATCAAAGTCCAGACCCTACGTACAAAGAAATCGAGAGGGCTGCATCACATATCCAACATGAAGCCCCTCAGAGAATAGCAATTTATGTAACATAGGTCAATAGCGTTATTTTGTATATTAAATATCACTCGCAGATTTTGGGTCCCTAGTATTATATTGTATAATGTCAACAAGGCAATGTAAGTCGTCTATGGTAGAGTCAGAAGGGTAAGAACAAGTTTTACCAGGAAGATTTAACTGTAGAAGAAAAGATATTTTGATGAGAGAATTTATGTTGCAGCAAATAAGTCTTCAACAGCGCGAACAGGAAGGAAGCAAGACGTCACATGAAGCGTGCCAGGGGCACGGGAAGGAAAAACAAAAATAAGGAAGCCAGAGAAGTAAATTACCGTATAAATTAAGGTTGTAGAATGCATGGGAGACATTGAAGAGGGTACTTAGGGGTACTGGTAGCTCTGTGTTTGTATTTGTTAATGTAGCATTGACGTAGTCTGTAATCATTTAATATGCATGGTAGAAATTCTGTATGTTATATGTATGTTCTATGTATTACGTGTGAAAGTAGCTTGAAATGAATAGTTATGCATGCAGAAAATGTGACGTCACCAGGAACGCTTTCTGCGTAGTTAGTCAAGAGTGCCTGTGTGTGTTACGTATATGTGTAAAAGAATGTGAAATTTGAGGCGTGAATGACACGAGAGTGTAAAGAATTGAGTGGGTTCTTTTCATACTCGATATTCTAGCTTTCTAAGTAGTGTTGATAAGATACACAAAGCATCGATAAACAGTTCATAGAATTAAAGTTCAATTTATTTCTTATTTACCATTAAGTAAAAATGCTTTAAGTGTTGTCAAAAAAATCCCTGTTGTAAAGTTATTGGGGGGAATGATTAAGAAATGAGACTATTGTAAATTAGTGACAGTATTTGTTTACGTAATAGTCGGCTGAATCACAAGCCATGGAAAATATAATTTGAAAGTTAACGCCCATAAGGCACAATATAAAGAATAATTAAGAAGAGATAAATGTTAGAAAATTATTATGAAGGGTATATTGAGAACAGTGTTCGCCTGAGCGCAGATTCCCGTCAAGAAGCAGCTTGCAGCTGGAGAAGGTGGATGCTACAGGCGAAGACGGTTAGCGACTGAGGATGGGGCGAGCGTGCCGCGTCAGGAATTCCCTGAGTGACGAACGATGCCCGTGGCCGCCGGAAGTGATAACGTGGGCCCTCCTCACCACCCGACCGAAGCGGTGGCCACTCGAGGCGGTAGAGAGCAGCACGAGCAGCACAGGGGCGTGGCGAGAGGTAGGTGATCCACACCTGCCGAGCGCCCACACTGACTGGCGACACGACCCACAACGCTGAGGGAGTCGCGCAGAAACACCAAAGAGTCACGGGCAATCCGTACAGACGACCCGTAAGGCGACGCGCTGTCAGCTTGGCATCCATTGCCAAATACAAAATTGAGGACTGCAGCAACCGCGAGAGGTGAGCTTGGCTTACCCTAGGTCAGGCGTTGCGATGTGGCAGGATGGATGAGAGAAGAGGGACGGGTGCACGCTAGGGGCGTGGCACCAGTGGTGACGCGTCAGCAACACCACCACACCCACAACGTCTGCAGTACCGAATCAAGAGACATGTCAGACTCACCACCAGAGTCGGGCATGGCGGGATGCAGGAGGAAGAAAGGTGAATGACGCTACCGATGGGGTGGCGTAATGAGTAGTGGCTGTCAGACAACACTTGCTGATAAGGCCACACTAGTATGAGATGTCAGCCAGGCGGGTCCAGGCACTCGCGACGCGGCAAGTGGCGATGACAGCAGGGTCGAGATCATCCTGCCCCGGAGGTCGACGCTCACTTGACACGGAAACGCGCGCAGCCGTATCCTGATGCGGCTGGAAACACGGGGCACCACAGGTCCTGTTGAGCTGCTGTCAAATCGTGAGGGAGAGGCCAGAGGTAAGGAGTTGATCGGCGTGACGGAGGGACAGTCTACAGTCCCTAACACATGCACACGCTTCCTCCCCCAGCCCACCAAGTAGCCCAAAACGGATGTCCTCCGAATGCCCCAAGCCCAACAGTGAAGTGAATAAAAGTGCTCGAAAGTGCCATGTATGTAACAAAGATAGAGCATGTGTTTCTTTTACAGTGGAACTGTTTTCATACGTTTATTATCTTTATGTAATTTTTCAGAAATGTACTTAGCTTAATAACAGGACTGATTTCTTAAAATGTGTGATTGTTGTAGCAAAAAGGAAATATTACCTTCAAACTGATATTTTTTTTCTAAGTAAAGAAATTACAGACCAATGTTAAACAAAGGACTTTACCACATTAATCCGAAGTTAAGTAATGAAATTTGAAAGAATTTCAACGACTTTATGGAATAATCTCAGAAATTTCGATCATATTTGTTTCCAAAAAAGAAAAGAGGAAAAATATTTATGAAGTGCCAAAATAGGCTTGGGAATGTTGCATTAACTGTACTTGGTTAAGTTTCTCATATAATGTGTTTGAATTTTTCAAGTGTAAAGATTCTATATGTTTTCCTCTGTCTTGCAGATTATTTGAAAGGAGAACACTTACGAAAATATATTAATAATTTGAGTGCCCATAAGTCGATTATCGATTTCTGTACACGTTTTATGAGAAATATGTATTTGTACATGAGTATGTGAAGGATTCTTGAGATTTAGAATGTTTAAAATGTAGAAAATGATCATGTCTTTGTCAACAATTTCAAAATTGCACTCACTTACATAATATTTAAAAACGGAATGCATGCCCCAGGTAATAAATGAAGTGACTTGCATTCAGCTTAAATCATAAGTTAAATCATGTGTGTTATGCATAATGATGTTTGAGAAGGGCATGGGCCCATATGTTATTGTGTTAGGGTTGTGTCGATATTCACTGAAGGTGAATAATTTGTTAATGGTGAAAATTTCCATATATTATGTTCTATATATTAGATGATTAGGATTTTGTGTACTTGAAATTAGTGGTTAATCATATATTTACATGACGCAGCTCTTGCCACTATGATCAAGAAATGTTTAAAGTGCCCTTCCAAAGCAAGGACACCTACTGCTCATATTTTTCTCGGAAGGATAAGATTATCTAAACGGCTCCATGTAAGCCACTACATGGCTTGACACAGTAGGCTTATACTCAGAACACACCTGGGTGCCCTTCCGACACTTAGGGAAGAGTAATATAAGACTTATTATTCGGAATTATGTTACATTATCACTCTTAGTATAGTCTGCAAGTGAGAATGGGGGTAGTGTGCGGATGTATGCGTGGACTGTCTGCTGTGGGTTCTGTGAAAGTGGTGATGCAGTTTCGCCAACCACTGTATTAAGTAGAGTGCGACTGCATTGGACCAGAGAGACATAAGTTCCCCGGATATTAGCAGTTCTGTTAGGTTGGCGAGTAGCCGCAGTGTAGACTCTCGAGCCTTTCTGGCCACTGTGCATGGACTCCGGACAAGGGGAGACGGTTAGACATTCCATGCTGAGACTCTGGTGGGTATAGACATGCTGCATGGAGGCTCCGGTAGTCATCTTAGGAGAGATAGCCAGGTTGGATAAAATTGCTACTTGTATTTTATATTACTGGTGATGGGCCAGCATTCTACATAATCGCACTATTAAGTAAAGTGGGTGATTAAGAAGTAACTTCATGAATTTTAGGAAATAAATGTTGTTGTTATAGAAAATCTGTAACTATATTTCTTAGAGAAACGCCATATTTCCGTTACTATTCCAACTAAGTTATTCAAACTTTCAAAATAAATTTAATCAATAAGCAGAAATTTTTTGTAGTGATGTTTGCTCACACAAACATTCAAAGGAGTCTTCCTCAAAAGACAAGTGCCACTTTAAATTGAGGATGCCTGTCAAGGCTTCGCAGAGAGCAAGTGTCATGCACGCTTGTAAAACTAAGGAAAGTAATTTTGTTAACATTTTTTTGTAGGTAATCAGTTGAAGACTGTTAATATTAATGAAACAATTATTAATGAATGATGTTAACAGATGAGAAAAAATTTTTAAAACGAGAAATATAGTTTCAATTGGTATTGGTGATTTATGGAAAGTTGATTTATTCGAAATGGATTGAGGTAATCTGAAAGGAATATCAAAAATAAATAAAAGATATAAATATTTATCAATTTTTTAAAAATTTGCTTGGGCTACTCCAGTTAAAGACAAATCAGGTAAAAATGTAGTTGATGTTTTTGAAAAAAAATATTCAGGCCTAGAAAACCAAGAAATTTACAAACAGATAATTGTAAAGAATTGCAAGAATTAGTGGAAAAATGTAATATTAATGATTATTCAGCTTTTACTGAATTAAAAGCACCTGTTGCTCAAAGATTTAATAGAACATTGGAAGAAAAGGTAAGAAAAAATTTGACTTACATGGAAATTATAAACTGACTATGTGGTTTTAAAACTAGCTGATGAATACAATAACACAAAATATTCAGGAATAATAATAAGACCAATGAAGGCTTGTGAAAATAATTTTAAACCGACTACTGTTTTGTGTAATGAAAAAGTGAAATTGTAAAAAGTTAATAAAGTTAGAATTAGTGAATTAAAAGGAATGTTAGAGGAAGTATATACTGTCAACTGGTCAACAGAAATTTCTGAAAATAAATTAGTAATTCATTCAAATCCAGTCAAGTATAAAGTAAGAGATTTAAATGGTAAAGTAAGAGATTTCAATGGTTTAAATATAAAAAAAATTTATTGTTAATTTTTATTTCCCTATATTTCAATTTTTTCAGGGTCATTCTTCGAGAATCACGTATTCAAAGCTTAATAAAATATTAAATATCCTCTGTAATCAACCCATTCTTCTTTTTCCAAGTAATGAAACATATCTGAAAGGAAAATGACATTTCTGAATTTCCATTTTTTTCAAATCTAATAAAAAAAATTTCTAATAAATGAAAAGTCTAAATAGTCTTAAAGTCAATTAATTACAAGCTAGACCAAAACAAATAGAACTTAGGGGTTCTTCATAACTGAGAAAACAACAGGTTATTAATCTTATTAATAACTGTAATATTAATGCTGAAGTGACTTAATTAAAAAATAAACAGGAACAACTTATTGAAATAATTAATCTTTTGTGTACAAATTTTAGACAATTATATGAGCTGTATTTATCAAATGAAACATGTAGTGAACATATTACAAAGAAAAATCCGTTTTGTGGACATTAACCGAAATATTTAATTTCAGGGTATTATAATACATCTGAAAAATTTATGGGAGTTTCATTAAAAATTAGATTGGGAATATATACTAAGAAATCATAAAATATCTGAAGATATTATTATTCTATAATTCTATAATTAGAAGATCAATTACACTGCAATAATATATCAAGATAACAAAAATAGTTATTGAGAGATTTTCAGGATAACATAAACTGGAGTTATGTATCTAGTTTTTAAACATTATCTGAAGATTTTATATGAGTTTTTGAAAATAATTTTAAACATTATCTGAAGATTTTATATGAGTTTTTGAAAATAAGGTTAATTGCTAATATATTTTAAAACACTAAGAACTATCAGACTCATTCTTAAATGAAATATTGAAGCGTTCTGAAACACTGGAGCAATCTGAGGATAATGATAGTTCTACTTGCATAAGTAATGAAAACCATTGATTTGTAAAAGCAAACCTCAATCATATTTTTCATAAAGACTGTGTTGATCAGCAGTTAAAGGAAAAAAAATGGTTCAAAATGGTTCAAATGGTTCAAATGGCTTTGAGCACTATGGGGCTTTATCTTCTATTTGGCATAACTATCGTTGTAAAATTTTTCCTTCTGTTCTGTAATTATATTCACAGTTTTCATCAAATAATTTTAAAAGAACAAAAGTTGGTCATAAATTTTCATTAAGTGTTTGAAAATAATAAAATACTTATTTCTTCATTTCTTTCATGAAAAGTTTCTATAGCTCTATCAACTACCCTATTTAAATTTGAATGTAATGTTCTCTAGTTCTATTTAAGTTTTCTAAATGAGTTATTTGTCCTTTATACATCTCTTTTATCTCTTTTTTACTTTCATATTCTCCTCTTTTCCAATTGATAGTAGAACATCTTCATAAACAAAATTTCTGCAAAAGACATCATGGATCTCATACCACTACACAAATTTTCTTATTTTTACAATATTTTGGTTTAACGTGATGTTTTATGTGATCTTCAGGAGGTTCATAACCTAAAATATCAGTAACATGATAACCATAAATCCATGGATTGCTTTTTCATCGATAATCATTAACACTTATTATTATCATAAGCTTGTTGTGGATGAGGTCAATTATTGCCCCCATTTAATAGAAAATTTTTATTATTAGAATTTTTCAATACATCAATAGATTTTTATATGGTTTATGATATTTTATGTGTATATTAATGAAGTTACTTCTACTATGGTTGTCTGTGAAAATAATAATTAGAAATGATTAAATTTATGCAGTAAAATTTAATTGATTTTCTTGTTTCAATATTCCATCAACAACTGAAATAACTCAATGAGTGATGATTTATTAAGTGTATCATTTTTTTATTTCAACTAACATGCAGTCTTGAGATAACTGGTGAATTAAGTGAAGAAACTTCAAATTTTTTGAACAGATGTAGATGTGGTGTAAAAGATACATTGAGTAGTTATAGAACAAGTATGTATGAACGGAATAAGAAAAATATGAAATGGAATTGTAAAGGAGCAAATAACAGAATGTTATAAGTATCAAAGGCAGTGTTTCATTTATGGCAAAAATATATTGATATTCAGTTTGTTCATGATGTTAATAATGCCAATATTAGAAGTAAAAGACGAATACATACATAGGAAATATCTGGTCATCAATGTCCAAAGGATCTAGGTGGAAAAGGCAATGTGCTAGGTCATGCATTTTCTCCTAATATTAATAATGATCCTGTAGAAATACGTATGGATAAAAATGAGATTTGGTATGTGGAAATTGATAAAAATACACCAAATTACCAAACAAATTGATTTGAAGTTGTAGTTCATGAAAACGGTCACTCGTTAGGATTATATCATGCAGATGTTTATGAATCAATAATGTATCCATTCTAAAATGGTTCACATTTAGAATTGTTTCAAGATTATATTCATGCTATTCAGAGTTTTTATGCTAAAAAAAAACATCGAATTCGACTATATCAAGATCTTCACCAGTTGTACCAAAAGTTGATTCAAATGAATCAGTCAAAGCACTATGTGAAATTAATAAAATTGAACACTTACTAATTGTGAATGGATTTTATGTAGTTTTTATCAGAAATGAGTATGGATTTTATGTAGTTTTTATCAGAAATGGGTATGGATAAGTGATGATATGAATTCGCTATTAATGACTTTATCTTTACAACTTTTACTGCAATATTTACAAAAATAGATGGGGTATATCGAAGACCTTGTTGTAAAGTTGTAATATTTGTTTACAATATGATATACATAACAAATTTACAGACATTAAAATTAATTTTTGGATATCCAAAGCCAGTATCTAATACAGAATTATGTAAAATTTTTCTTTAAATTGGGTAGTCAGAATTTATTCAGGCAGAACAATTTCATTGTTTAATGAACTTTCCTATTTGGAATTATATGAACGTAATTTTCCATATAAATCACGAGGAGGTATAACTATAGTGGCTGGCACAAAAGTAGCGTCCTCAAGGTCATGGCCACTGCCTTCTGCCAGCAGGGGCTGCGGGCTGTGATTCGCCTGCCTCTCGGCTTTGTTGCCATTTGGTTACCATTAGCAGTGTGGTGGGTCAGAGCAGCTGAAAGCTCAGTCTTACCGTGCTATATCGAGTTTTCAATTCTGATCTCAGTGTCTTACTGTCTTTAGAAAGGTGCTTTGACGTGTGCTCGGTAGTGAACAACAATCCAGCAGCAACGGCCTACTTGTAGTACTCCTAAACGATCGAAAATTATCATATCGAATGTACTCCAGCTTTTTATTCATCTGGCCTACAATGAAGAAGTGAGGAATAACTTAAATTTTGCTCAAATTCATAAATTTACTGCTAGAGCATGTGGTGTCTCCAAGTCAACTGTAGGCTGTATTAGTAAATCTGTGTCCTTAACAGAATCTCCAGACATGAATGAGTGTTTCGATTCTCCAAGAAAGGGATACGAACATGAATGAAAATCAACCGACTTTGAAGATTTTAACGAAGAGCTTGTGTGTAGAACTGTACTTGGATATTACGACAGAGGAGAGTATCCAATGGCTAAGAAAATACAGGCTGACCTCCGAGAAAAAATTAATTACTGAGAACCAGAGACCTCCATTCTTCGTCTTCTCTGCTCCCTTGAGGGACGGAAATTCTTAATGGAACGTAGAGACACTACAGCATAAGGAGCGTAGTTTTTGCGTACAATGCACTCCTTCCATGCTAAATACACCAGGACTGTAGTGTACTTTGATGAAACTTGGGTTTCACAGAACCACACCAATAAGTATATATGGCACGACTCCAAAGGAAACGGCGGTTTGAAAGTGCCTACTGGTAGAGGTGGCCGATAAATCATCGCCCAAGCTGGTTCATTAACCACAGGCTTCATAATAGAGGCCAAACTTGTTTTCCGTGGTGGGAAAAGTACATGCCAATCCGATTACCATTCAGAAATGAGTGGACAAGTTCTTAAGAATTGGTTTATTGTACTGTTGTCTGCGGTGGAAGAAGAGTCAATTATCGTGATGGATAACGCCAGCTACCACTCAATTCAGATAGAAAAGCTGCCACGTTAAAGGCAGATATTATGGAGCGGTTAAAGAGAAAGAATATTTCATTTCCAGTCGATGAAACGAAGGCTGAACTCCTGTGTCTGGAAGAAATCGTAGGTGCCAAAAAGATTTAAGAATTAGATCAACTGGCAAACGAAATGGTCACCAAGTGGCATGTCTATCACCGTATCACTGCCAGTATAATCTCATCGAATTGATATGGGTTAAAGTAAAGCGAGAAATAGCGAAAAGCAATACTACTTTATAACTTGCTGATGCCGAGAAGCAAACACCCGAAGCTCTTGACAATGTTAGTCAGCAGGACTGGGATAGGAGCGTAAAAGACGCAGAAGGATTGCAGGAAACTGATTTCTTGAACCAGGGTTTAAGAGACACCATAGTGAAATCTGTGATGATACACCTGGCTGAAACAAGCGACAGTGAATCTGAAGACACAGAACCAGAAGATCCTTCAGTTTAGGTAAGTGCCATCTATGTAAAAAGCAGGCTTGATTAAAATGCTTGTCTATTCGTTTCAGTTATAGAGGACATACTGTGAATGTTTTTCCCTTACAGTAGACGCCTGGTAAATTTATCACAAGTGGTGGCGATTAGATTACTTGACAGTAACTGTCAATTATAATAAGATTGTCAATTCTTAATTAACAACAGTTTTCCTAAGAACCTGTATCCAATGTCTCTACATTCGGATATAATCTTACTGCATTCGGTTTACTTGTACATTCGAAATTTAACTCTTTTTTTATAGAAGGAATTACTGGCTGTTTCGTAGTAAGGGTAATGCAGTTCATAAAATAACAAAACGTTGTGATGCTTCTGTATCGACGGTATATATAAACAGTGCAATAACATCAGAACAGTCCCAGCATCTATTCTGATTCTCCGAGAAGAGCATAGAAGTCTATGATCTTTGACCACTTTCACAAAAAGCTAGAGCGTAGAATTGTATTACTTTAGTATGACTGAGGATAGTATCGGAAATACAGGGTAATGTCCGTGATAAAATTGATTATTCTGGCTAGTCACTTCAATGCACTGTCTTTTCTGCCCACTGTGTTTTTAATTAAGAAACTTTAATGATGTGCAAAATTTGTAGCAAAAGGCAGGACACTGCAGTAGTAAGAATGGGTTTTTGTGTACCAAGCACGTATTGCGTGCTGAGAATAACAGGCTTGCACTAAATTTAGATAAAACTTGGGTTTCACAAAGTCTCTCGAACAAATATTTTGCTCGACTTCAGTGAAAATATTGGCTTCAAAATAACTACAATTACTTTTGCGTAGCGTATATTGGCGTTTTGAGTGATGGATGCAATGATGAAGGATATTTATTAGCAGCCAGTAAAATATTTTCGGAAAGTATAAAATATTCTCGGTCATATTAAAGCGAGCCGTACGAAGAAAACTCTTGGCGACGGCCTACAACGACTCGCGCGCTGCTGCGCACGGAATATCGCGGAATTAATTTGCCTCTGTACGTGATACGATACAATAATAATGTCCGAAATGTTACCAAAAATAATTCTGTAGTTTTCTTAACAACTTACTCATGGGAAGTTCCTCCACAGTCCTACAGAACGAAAATTCATCAGCTACTATAGTTTTCGCTGCGCAGTCAGCACAGTTTCACATCTCTTTTAATATTTTATTTTTTATCTTAGAATACTTTTATGTTTCCGAAATAAATTTTGAGGATGTTTAAGTTTTTTTCAGTCGAATTATATTAGTGATTCTGTTACTACCACAGGTTTAAGCAAAAAATTACTTTCCTCTAAAATTTCTTGTAACGTTAGCTGCTTTTGGAAAGTACTCCATCACATTCTATACTGAAAATAGAGTTGCCCAATCCTTTTTTTAAAATTTTTACGAACATTAGAAATTATCACTATAAAAAAGCTGGCAATGCTGTAAGGTGGTAAGATGACCTTGAAGCCCTATTTTCGTGCTAGCCACTATGGAGATTTTGCAGGGTTATGTACCAGAATCAATTCTGCATTCTGGTACATTAATGGATTCTTGTATTTTTCAAGGATGATACTTTCTGTAAATATAATGAACTGACAAAAACATGTAGATAGAACTGGTGCAGTTGATTTATCTTTATTTGGTATTAGGTATGCAAAATTAGTGTTGATGTAATAAATATATTACAACATGCATTAGAAAAAAATTACTTTTTCACAAATCTGATTTTTTTTCCCTACATAAACGGTAGCAATCAAAACCAAACAGTGTAAATATTGCAACACTGAGAAGTCGATTTTGATAAAGAAAAGTTTGTTTTAGAATGATGTGTAGAGAGTGTGGAGGTGAATATCATGTATG
Organism: Schistocerca cancellata; assembly: GCF_023864275.1. Lineage (NCBI taxonomy): Eukaryota > Metazoa > Arthropoda > Insecta > Orthoptera > Acrididae > Schistocerca > Schistocerca cancellata. The sequence goes on from NC_064629.1 coordinate 574,330,536, forward strand.
AAGTTACAACAGTAAGCGAATTCCTAGTGGATGTGGAACAAGTATTTATGTACATTGTTATAAAAACCATTTGCAACGAATTCCAAGTGAAGAACATCCATAAATATTATTACGAATGAAAAATAATGAAAACACAAATTTAAAGAAATGTAATCATAGCCAATAAATTAATGATTTTTGCTGTTATTACAGTAAACCTTCACATAAATATAAACACAGTAATTACTGTAAAAAATGTATTTTAGAATATATGAAAAATTACAAAGGAGACTCATCTTGTACTTAATTTTTAAGTAGCTATTAAATATGAAATCTTTTGCAGTCGAATTTTCAAATCTTATGTTTTACAAATCCAAGAAGAATTAACTTTCTATAAATAGGAAAGCCAAATAGAAAAATTCAAGGTTGTTCAACTTTATGAGTATTGCAAAGGAAATTATATAAGAGGGTAGAGTAAATTTAGGAAAGCTGATCTAATTACATTTATTAATAGGCATCATGTCACAGACTTAACTCTAGAGTGAAGAGGAAGTCTTTGAAAACAATTCCCCATTTTGATGATGAAGTTTTCGAAACTAATGAATATAAAACTTTGAACGAATATTTACATTCTCTACCAAGGCCTTCGAGTAATAAAATGCAGAAAAAACAGCTCATGATTATCTAGGTGATAATGTATTTACAGATTACAAACAATAAATTTAAAAAATAATATAAGCTCAATTGTACATAAACATTTCGTGTTTGCAGTAAAACTGAAAATTACGAAAATTGTGAAAGACAGTCAAAAACTCATTGTGGATTGAAAGTATCTTTAAAAATATTTTGTGAGTGCCAAATGCAGACAAATAAAAATATTTTGGAATTTAATTTCCAAAGAGAAAACTATAGGATCAGAAATGAAAGACATTAATTAAAAAATTTAAGAATGATAAATAATATATGATATAGAGGCTGGGTGATTTTTGAGCATGTGGATCAGAATGGATACTAAACAGAATTACTGGTTTACAGCTAGGAATTAATAGATGTATTTCACTGAGAAGGTCATCTTACACTGAAGTACACAATAAAATAAAAATTAAAAAAGCATGTATGAATGTAAAAAATAAGGTTAAAAAATATTTTCTGTTGTCTATAAAATCTGCATTATATCCAGCAGACAAAAATGCAGAAATAGTTACAAAATATAAAAATGTTACTCTTGATCTTGATCAGAAACGTGGAAAAATTGAGTTTCCTGTAATGGTTGACCATATTCCAAAGACTGAAACTAAACTTAATGTATCTATCAATGTTGATTTGTTTGATGAGAAATATCAAGTGTATGCATTAAAAATTATGAATTTGACATGTAAATATATAAATCTTTATGTAATAGTTGTAATCTAAAAGCAACATATCCAAGTTTTTTACCAATTTATTTACGTAATTTATGCGAATATGACTCACATCTGTTTGTGAAAGAACTTGGGTATGATAAGAAATAGATTTAATACAAAACAATTAAGATAGATACATCGATAAGAATACAGAAAAGTAGAATATGAACTTATCGATACACTGAAATTTATGGCTTTATAACTTAACAAACTTTCATTAAATTTGAAAAACAAATGACATCTATTAAAAAAATTTCAGAAGAATTATTCAGTCTAGTGCTCAGAAAAGTTGTATCACCTTATGATTATGTGGATTCATGGTAGAAATTTGAAGAGACACAACTACCAGCAAAAGAGGAATTTTACAATAAACTAAATGACTGTAAAATAAGTGGTGAAGATTATAAAATGCAAAATTAATTTGGGTAAAATTTAGTATGAAAAATCTTGGTGATTATCATGATCTATGTATTAAAACTGATATATTGTTACTCTCTGGTGTATTTGAAAACCTTAGAAAAACTTGTATAACTGCTTATGATTCAGATCCTTCTTGGTATGTTCATCATGGGATGTAATGTTGAAGGTAACTGAACAACCACTAGAACTGTTACATGATTATGATATGGTTTATTGGTCGAGAGAGGAATAAGAGGCAGTATATCACAGTGCTGTACAAGATATGTCAAAGCAAATAATAAATATGTGAAAAAAATTTGATAAAAGTGTAATATAGAAAAATTTAGCATATTTAGATGCAAAAAACTAAATGCTGAGATCAATATTTATGATATGACTCAGCACCCATGGCCCACTTGTCTGGCCCATTGGTGTGACCTAACGGCAAAACATTAGTAGCTGTGACGCAGTCTTATGACTATGTAATGTAGTACTAATATTTTCAATTTGACAAGACCAATATCTGGCATGTGTTAATTTAATTTTGTATTGCGACATTTCTGAAGAAGGCTACATTATTACAGCTGAAACCTAGGTAAAGCTTCTTCTAATAATTTCCGGGTATGCAGCCGGATCCCGTCGACATTCTGCCACGATATTTCGGCCCAGAGACGTCCGGCCATCATCAGGTGAGTACACAACTACTGAAGAGCCCAGGTGCAGTCGCGGTATTTATGCCGAATCTCGCGCATGTGAAATGTACTGGCATCCTACAGCGCATGCGTCAGGTGTTGATATGCGCAGCATAGCCGAGTTGTACGTGCTGCCCTCGGTGGTGGAAATAAAGGTTCATCTAGTCATTGAGTATCGAATGACACTGTCGATTCCGCTGTGATTGTATAATTTTAATAACAGGATTCCAATTTTTATCCAGCTGAAAGCCGTTGTCACGATTTATAAGATAGGTAAAGCTTCTTTGCTTATGCAACTGGAGGCTGAAATTTAATATAATTACATTTTACAGTCGCCAACTCTGCTGCATCATGCTAAAAATATTCAGATCTGGTTACCTTGCTGCCCAATATTAACAAAAATAATAAAAGCAAAAATAATATGTATATTGCTCAGAGCTTCGAGAAAGCCTTCCTACGTATAGCCAACTTGACAGCTCGTATGTCAGTGTCACTGATTATTTAATCACTCAGCTTATCATGTGTCCTCATTGTGTTGTGTGAACTACATCCTAGAATATTCTCCCAGAGATGAAGTTGAGATGATGGTCAGTATGCTGTAGCTGAACACCTCAATACAGTCAAAATCACAAGACCCTGAGCTTACCTGGTCCAATCCTGTAGAAGAAGAAATCTCCGGCTCCAGCATTTGAATGAGAAAAGGAGGAGAGGTGGGGCTGTACAGTTCCCGATCAACAGAGTTTGCAATGACCTGGGATAATTTCGCAACCTCCTCCTCGCAGTTTCTCAGTGGAAAAGCAGTTTCTCTATTATATGATTAATTATGAATCGTTATTACTAATAACAGTATAAAATATCAGGCTAGCATTTCTACCTGTCATATGTTTCTCCACATTTCGGCTCTATGGTTGAGAGATCAGCGTGTTTCTATATCTAGATCTACGCTACGCAAACACCTTCAGGTGTGTGGCAAAGGGAACCACCACACCATCCCTCTCCTCTGTCATTCTCCTTCCAGACTTTTCTGTTCCACTTTAGAGTGTGGTAACAATTATTGTCGGTAAGCCTTCATTGGAGCTAAAATCTCTGTGATATTTTTTGTCTCGGTCATTTAGGAAGCGTGTGTACGATGAAGTAATATGTTGCTTGAGTCATATTCGGACTATTCTCTTGGAATTTCAACATCAAACCTGTCTGAGATGCATAACGCCTCTCTTCTAATCTCTGCAACTGGAGTTTTTAGAGCGGCTTCATAATGCTCTCGCACCTGCTAACCGAATACGTGGCGAAAGGAGCCACTGTTTTTTGGATTTTCTCTCTGTCTTCTATAAATCGAACTTAGCAAGGGACTCAGACTAAGGGGTAGTAGAAAATAATCGAATGGTAGAGGTATTCAGAAGTCTTGCATGAAATACTTCGACTATAGATATCTCAATGATAACGGGAGTAACAGTGTGTATTGTAGAACGTCGCAAGCTGTTGCAAACTGTTCGTGAGTGATGATGGTGACAGGCTGCCTCAAAACATTGGCATCAAAATTACATACACTCCTGGAAATTGAAATAAGAACACCGTGAATTCATTGTCCCAGGAAGGGGAAACTTTATTGACACATTCCTGGGGTCAGATACATCACATGATCACACTGACAGAACCACAGGCACATAGACACAGGCAACAGAGCATGCACAATGTCGGCACTAGTACAGTGTATATCCACCTTTCGCAGCAATGCAGGCTGCTATTCTCCCATGGAGACGATCGTAGAGATGCTGGAAGTAGTCCTGTGGAACGGCTTGCCATGCCATTTCCACCTGGCGCCTCAGTTGGACCAGCGTTCGTGCTGGACGTGCAGACCGCGTGAGACGACGCTTCATCCAGTCCCAAACATGCTCAATGGGGGACAGATCCGGAGATCTTGCTGGCCAGGGTAGTTGACTTACACATTCTAGAGCACGTTGGGTGGCACGGGATACATGCGGATGTGCATTGTCCTGTTGGAACAGCAAGTTCCCTTGCCGGTCTAGGAATGGTAGAACGATGGGTTCGATGACGGTTTGGATGTACCGTGCACTATTCAGTGTCCCCTCGACGATCACCAGTGGTGTACGGCCAGTGTAGGAGATCGCTCCCCACACCATGATGCCGGGTGTTGGCCCTGTGTGCCTCGGTCGTATGCAGTCCTGATTGTGGCGCTCACCTGCACGGCGCCAAACACGCATACGACCATCATTGGCACCAAGGCAGAAGCGACTCTCATCGCTGAAGACGACACGTCTCCATTCGTCCCTCCATTCACGCCTGTCGCGACACCACTGGAGGCGGGCTGCACGATGTTGGGGCGTGAGCGGAAGACGGCCTAACGGTGTGCGGGACCGTAGCCCAGCTTCATGGAGACAGTTGCGAATGGTCCTCGCCGATACCCCAGGAGCAACAGTGTCCCTAATTTGCTGGGAAGTGGCGGTGCGGTCCCCTACGGCACTGCGTAGGATCCTACGGTCTTGGCGTGCATCCGTGCGTCGCTGCGGTCCGGTCCCAGGTCGACGGGCACGTGCACATTCCGCCGACCACTGGCGACAACATCGATGTACTGTGGAGACCTCACGCCCCACGTGTTGAGCAATTCGGCGGTACGTCCACCCGGCCTCCCGCGTGCCCACTATACGCCCTCGCTCAAAGTCCGTCAACTGCACATACGGTTCACGTCCACGCTGTCGCGGCATGCTACCAGTGTTAAAGACTGCGATGGAGCTCCGTACGCCACGGCAAACTGGCTGACACTGACGGCGGCGGTGCACAAATGCTGCGCAGCTAGCGCCATTAGACGGCCAACACCGCGGTTCCTGGTGTGTCCGCTGTGCCGTGCGTGTGATCATTGCTTGTACAGCCCTCTCGCAGTGTCCGGAGCAAGTATGGTGGGTCTGACACACCGGTGTCAGTGTGTTCTTTTTTCCATTTCCAGGAGTGTAGATGGTAGAGTATCGTAATAATACGTCGAGATTAGAAACAAATGGTCAGATATTGATATGTAGTTTTTATACTGAGGCAAAGAACGTATAGCAACAACTATAGCTTGTAACATTTCTTCAACTCGACTCCCACGAGTATCAAAGGAAGCATTTCAAGATAATCCATTGTCAGAACTCAACGCTGGTTTCAAAATCATCTCTTTCCTTTGATTACACATGTTTTTGGTGATAGGAGTATAACTGATATTTCTCTAGTACTAGCTACTAGCGGTTCTCCGTCTTTCACAAATAGGCACGAAGACTAAACAGTGCCGAACTCCACCGTTTACACGTCATAGAATTTTTTTTTCAAGGTAGAGCCACAAATTTTGATGGGGTAGGCAATTGTTTATCAACATAAATCAGAGAAACTGGAACTCATACGGAGGCTTGACAACAGTAAACATTACCAGGTGCCATTTGCAAACGGTAGAGGAAAGAGGAGAAATAATAGTGCTTCCCCAAAGTACCTTCCGCTACAACACCGCCAGGTGACTCCTAGAGCACGGACGTAGATGTAGATAATGGGAGAGTGTTCCACTAATGAAATTTCTCTAATAAATTCTATCAAAAACACTATTCTTAAATATTATGATGACTACTGAAGGAATCATGAATCTCTATTGTGTAATAAGTGGTACAGGAATGATACTATTGTGTAGCGAGAAATTCTGTATTTAAGTCGTAATCTATTGTATATTAACCTAACGGTATCTTATATCGTCATTTAATTCTTCTGTTGTCTGTCTCCACAGCTGAATGATCAACGCTGCAGAAAGCCATGTGAAGGGTCCGGGTTCGATTCCTAGCCGGATCAGAGATTTTCTCTGCTCGGCAACCGTGTGTCGTATTGTCTTCATCATTTCATCCTCATCTACACGGAAGTTGCCAAAGCGGAGTCATCTAAAAAGAGTTGCACCAGGCGAGCGGTATACCCGACGGGAAGACCTAGTCACAAACACATTTCATATTCCTTTGTTAGATATTGTAAGATCTCGATGTATTTCGAATTACAACATAATTTCTTTGTGTAATTATGGATTACTTGTTTCATAATGCACAAGAGAACAAGAATAATATCTCTGAAACAGTAACATAGAAACTGGTATTGTAAATCGAAGCATAGGATGTGCAAAATAAAAATCTGTGATACAGAGACCACAGAATGGTATTCTTATGTAATAATGACAAAGATTCAGCAAGGACTCACAATCGTGCTAGTTGAAACAGATAATTTTCATTACAAGTCATCATTTCGGGACAAGTACGGAAGGTGAAACGCGATTGGCTAGAATTTGTGGCGTGTACAACAAGCAGAAGATAGGGAGTAGACCTTGAGACGTGTTTTCTCCAGGACAAGGCTGTCCGCTAAAGCTTGTAGCTATCAAAGTTTGTAGCAGTTTACTCCCGCCCCACAGTCACGGCAAACTTGCTGTTGCAAGAGGTAACAAGCTTTTCTGAGTGCATGAGAACACACAATGTATCAACAACCAACTTCTTGAAGGTCGCATCCACGTGCTCTAGGACACGGTTTTACTCTCGTTCACAGCTTGACACCAAAGTGTTCGAAGATACTGAACAGAAGAAAGTAAAAGATGTCGGAAGCACAATGGATGGAAACGTTTGTCAATCCTGAAGAATCGCATTTCTCTGTGGAGCTCATAATTCTTTTGCGAGCGAATAACAATCAGCATAGTTGTATGTGTACGCTAGACGTGTCTATGCAACGGCTCCCGTCTGGCAGTGTTGGCCGGCCGAGGTGGCCGAGCGGTTCTAGGAGCTACAGTCTGGAACCGCGCGACCGCTACGGTCGCAGGTTCGAATCCTGCCTCGGCCATGGATGTGTGTGATGTCCTTAAGTTAGTTAGGTTTAAGTAGTTCTAAGTTCTAGGGGACTGATGACGTCAGAAGTTAAGTCCCATAGTGTTCAGAGCCATTTGAACCATTTTTTGGTAGTGTTGGCGGGAATCAACAACGGCGAGTACTGCAAATTTTCAAGTAATCTGAAACAGGATGACAGAGGCGAGATTTTCAGTTGTTTAACGTGACAGATCAGGCCGCTGTAGTTACTGATTCCTTTTTCTAGACTGAAACTCTCGTCTTCACAGAACACGCCATGTTCAATGTGAGAATAACGTTAGACTCACATTTCCACTTTTAGCAATATTTCGATTTTCTTTTCTTTTTCATTAATCACGTGCCTTTCCGAAGAAAAATCAGTGGAGAACTAGTGAGGAAGAAGGAAAAAAAAATTCTCACCCAGTTTATCAGGATTAGATGCCATGAGAAGTGAAAAATCCATGTTTCTTTAGAAAAGAATACATAATTATTTTGTACACGATTAGCTTCTGCTATTATCGAAATCAAATTATGACCACATTACGTTATATAGATAACTTCGTAATTTCCATAATTCCTATTAATAATATTTGTATTTGCCCCTGCTTTAATAATCACATGTTTCCGAATGTATGAGCTAGAAATCCTGTAAACCAGCAAGAAATATTGTCAGTTTGCTTCTACAGAATGAGAAATATTAGACACGCTTTCGACAGAAGGGAATATTACTTAGCTATGAAGCAGTCAGGACACCAAGTGGAACGGAATGGACTTCGTAATCTACAACAGCCAGGAGGAATCGACTGATAGGTAGGTACTGATCAGTCGAAACATTATGACCATGTCCACCGCGGGAGATGTAGGTACGTGACGCCGTATACGTACATAAACGGAGCAGAGACGAGTGAGTGATCAACCGAATGACTATATGGGGCACAAATGGGGAAATATGCAGACATAAACGACTTTGACATAGCTAAAATTGTTATGGCCCTGAGTTAATTTGTTATGGCCCTGCGCCTGGGAACGAGCATCTCGAGAACGGCGAAGCTGGTAGGCTGTTCGCGTGCTACTGTCGTGAGAGTTTATGGAAAGTGGTTGAAAATTTGACACCACGAATATGTGGCAAAAGCGTTGTATACCCATGCCTCACCAAAGAATTTGGTGGTCGGAGGCTTGTCCGCATTTTAAAGCAGGATAGAGGACCATCTGTGTCAGATCTGATGACAGAGTACAACCTTGGTGCAGGCAGTAGCGTTTCGCAGCACACCATTCAGCGCACATTGCTGAATTTTGGACTCCGCAGTAGACGACTCCTATGTCTTCCCGTGTTGACCCACCGGTACCGACAATCAGAATTACGGTGGACACGGGGTCATCGAGATTGGACTGTAGCTCCATAGAAATGTAGCACCTGGTGGGATGAGTCACGTTTCTTGTTACAACACGTCGATAGTCATGTCCTGTTACGATGTCGTCCAGGCGAAGGACTGCTTAAAATACTGGGGGCAGTATTTCCTATTGGGGATATTCACATGGGCTTCTATGGACCTATGACAGTACTCGGAACCACCATGACAGCTGTGGACTACGTGGACATTATTGTGGGCCACCTGCATCCTTTCAAGTCTGATGTACTACCCGATGGTGATGGCATCTTCCTGCAGAATAACTGGCCGTATCTCGAGACAAGAATAACACTAAAGTGGTTTGGGCAACGTTATGCTGAACTCAAATTGATGTCCTTAGCTCTAAATTCGGCTAATTTGAACTATAACAAACCACCGGCCCAAAATTCTTGGGAATTGCGCGACTTGTGCATAGACATCTGCTGCCACATACTTCGGGAAAACAATCAAAGACTTGTAGAATACATGCCACTCAGAATTGCTGTTTTATTGCGTTCCGGTCCTAAGGTTCACCAACACAGCATTAAGCAGCTGGTAATAATGTTTTGGATCATGATTGTATGTAACAGGTGATGTATCTTCACATGCAACGAAAAACGTGTTAGTCCCAATACAAAATAAGACTTAAGCCGACCAGTGTGAGTATTACAGAAACCTCAGTTTTAATTCGTAATGGTTGTGAAACACTAGCACAAATTACCTACAGTACAATAGAACGACGGTAGAAGCCACTTGTGGAAACGTCAGACTTGCCTTACGTCTTATTAAAAAAATATTGTGTACTACATCATGAGGGATGTATTACAGGTATTTTAAGGTTAAATAGAACTTGCACAGAAGCCAGGCTGCAGTTATTAGAGGCGTGGAACATAAAAGGGTGCCGTAATTGAATAATATGAAGTATAGGCTACAACCCTTTCCCGCTTCCTTTTCAATCTGGACATAGAGCAAAAAGTAAAAGTAACTGGGATGAAATCTGGGAATAAATTTTAGTTCAGAGAGAAAACGTTTTAAACTTTAAGATTTGCTATTGACATTGTAAATCTGTCAGAGACGATAATGGAAGAACCTTTGAAAAGAGGTTATTTGATGAACACAATGAAAAGTAAGATAAGGGAAACAGAGTTTAGTCAGATTAACTGAAGTGATACTGAGGATATTATGTTAGAGAATCAGATGCTGACACTAATGGACGAATATTGCTAATAATCAGCATAATCACTGTGATTACGGAATTATTTGTTGAGAGAGCAATACAATAGTTACTGGGGTTCTTGGTGTCCCACAGGTCCAATATGTCGACAGGCAACCGTGTCAGTATCATCTGCGCACCTTGTAACGTCTACGCTCGGGCGTACGTTAACTCTTTAAAGCCTGTACTATGGTAAGTTGACGGGCTTCACCTTATAAGAAAGGATTTTAGTAAATATGCTGACCGCGTGTACCTGAATGGAGGCAAAATCAGGCTTACACCCACTCAGTAACAACAATGATACGTCAAGCAAGTCTAAAGTGCAACCACACGTTAGGACGGGCAAGAAACATACACAGCAGATGCTACCAATTGTTAATAATACGGTCGCCAGCCTAATTAGGCATTAAATGAGTTTTTTCCTTGTACAAGTGGATGTACGTACAAGCATAACAACATGTAGTAATACTGCATTATAAGGTAAACTTTAGAACCAGAAAAATCTACTGAACTAATATTTTCACTTTCTGTACTAATTTGGACAAGTTATAAATACACAACATTATACTATAATGATTACTACAAACTGCATTTTGTCTATTGATCCGAGTGAAATCAGGCATAGGTTACCCTAGAAACAGCACTTTTGAAACACACATACAATGTCAATTTTAAGAAGGGTAAAACACTGATAAATTTAGGTTTTATATTGACTTTAACTTTGCTGGTCAAAGCAGTTCAGTACACTTCAGGATTAAAATGAATAGAAAAGAAAGAAAGGAGAAGGGGGGGGGGGGACCCTGAAACTGTTATGATCACTGTAGTGAAAGTTTGATCATTGAGAGCCTTAAGCATTCTAGATTTCCAATATATGATTTACCACTCTTTTTGTCTTACTTCCTGCTCATTTAACTACCGTTATTTTCGTCTCAATTTAAATAAACTTCATTACTAAACCAATTTCAATATTATCTTCCAACTTGGTCAGACCTATATTATTCGTCCAGTATTTCATTAACAACAAAGTTCTTTAAACATCATTCTAACATAGATAAGTCTGCAGGTAATTATTATTAACATAAACTGTAAATCTTCATCTTGGGATACTCGGATTGCACAACATGTGGAAAGGACCCTGTCTAGGTTAGTTGTGAGGATAATTAATTGATAGGATAGTTCTGGTAAAATTTAAGTTATTATTGAACAGTATGTAGCAAAAGTGACACTGGTCCACACGAATACAGTACTGAAAGTTTCAACCTGTTCGTATCGATGAGGCGGTCGGCAGGCGGCGAGATGGCGAGGCACAAAGCACACGTGCAATTACAGCAATGGCTCATGAAATATCGGCACTTTACTTCTTCATGGCGTCGCAATGCTTTTCCATTTAGTGCCTATGGAATATTGTCATGCTGTATAGACGTCGGAAACAGTGCATCCGAGGCTCAACGAAACCACTTTTTCCAGGAGAGCCTCCTCGACCCAGCACGTGTTTCTCAGATCAATGCCCAACTCCGACTACTCTGCTGAGCCCGTTATGTCGTGCAGCGCCCGTGTGCATTTTCCCGCGCTCGCCTGCCTCCACCTTTTACCGCTCCCCTACAGACAGGGTATTCACCAAAGGTTTTACATTCCACATATTCTAATACATTGCCTACGTATGGACCAGGCGTACAAATACAACTTTCACATCTTACAATAGTTTCAACATTAGGTACCCTTGCCGTCGATTACAACATTGCTTGAAATTTGACATAAATATTAAAATTTACATCGAAAATTGTTTATAGCTTCTTCAACATAATGGCATGAAACAAAAAAAAAATGAAATCGGAACATCGATTATACTAATTTATCGAAATTCAAAAGAAAAAAAATTATATATACAATAGTATAACGTTAGTGTTGTCACACATGCCCCTGTTTCCATTAAATTTCACTCAGTGCAAATTTGATGGGAACACTGAACTTTATATTTATACAGTGGTTCTGAATCTTTGTGTGATTGTCCCATCAAAAAAAAATTTTATACCACAAACTTCCTTTCATTCACTTTACATAAGTCTATAATTTTTAACATATCAAGAACATTTACCTATCGTTTGCTTAAGTGCCTTTGGCACAGTCCAACCTCCAATCACAACATTATTTAAGTACAAATTATTCATCATTGTTCAATTCCTCAGACAAATAAAACCAAATTTGGAACAGAAACACTTATTTACAAAAGCAAATACAATTATCTATATACACTATAAAACAATTTGTTGCTGCTTGTATTGAATGGCAGTCCATTTCCTTATTTACTAAAAAAAACACACACACAATAATATTTAGAAAATTACTACACACATTTGCTGCCTATTATTCAGATTTGTGCAGTCCTTTTCACCTCATGTTGTCACATCTCCTGTATCACACTTACAATTCTCCTTTGACTATTTATCTGCCCTCATTGGTGTTTGGCAGACCTTTATATTATGGCTCATACACTGCCCATTTTCATTTTTGACAGTCCCATCTTTTATCTGGCTGACAGCATTTATCCTTTCTTTTCAGCCCTTTTTTCCATACCTCTTTACATTTATAGTACAATTGGTAATCTGAAACTCACATAATTACATTAGTACACTGATATTGGTCTACCTAAGTTACAAAGGTTTGTTACATTTGGCATAAATTAGCTTCAGCATAATATACAGCATATTTACTGTAAATTGTTTTCTGATTGTACTTGGTTCACTCACTTCTAGGAACATACAGTTTCAGGTCCACACCATTTCTTACACCTAAAGGTCTTTTGGATTTTGGGTAGATCAGGTATTAAGCATTATCGTGTGGAATGTTCTGTATTATATACGGTCCATTATAAATATATTTAAATTTTGAAATTTCATGGTTCAGTTCACTAGATTTTTCGTAGGTTTTTAAAAGAACATAATCTCCAATTTTAAATTTTGAAACTTTCAGATTTTTATCATGTCTTTTAGATCTCGATTCAGCTTTTTGCTTTGCCCTTTTTCTGACTTATTCTTTCTTTTGACTCAACCCCAAACTTGTACAAGGCGGAAACTCTAGTTTTTCCTCAATTAAACTTTTACTTCTGCTGCCTAACAAAATTTCTTCCGGTGGGAACCCAGTAGATTCATGATGTAAGGTGTTCATGACAGTCTCAAAGTCCGATACAAACTTGCCCCAGGCCCTATGGTTATGACTGCAGTACGTTCTACACAATCTTCCAATTTATCGCATGTACCTTTCAACCGGGTTGCTAGCAGGATGATAAGCTGATATATTTTTAACCTCCACACCATTCTGCTCCATTCCTTCTTTCCAAATTTTGGATATGAACTGGGGTCCATTGTCAGATTGTACTGCCTTGGGTTTCCCGATGGTTCTGAAGTATTTGACCATCCTACTAAATACAGCTTTTGCTGTTGCTCTTTTCAAGGGGTATAATTTTACAAACTTTGAGAATACTTCTAAAATTACTAAAATATATGCACAATTTCCTGAAGTCTTTGGGAGGGGACCATATAAATCTACTGATAATAATTCTAGGGTGTCTTCAGGTAATGTACTTTGCATTGGACCTCTATTAGTTCTGTTCGGAACTTTGGCCCTTTGACAGACATCACACGACTTAATTCGTTCCTTTACCCTCTTACTGACACTACCAGCAATCACTACTACATTATTCAATTTATCCAAACATTTCTTTGGACCACTATGCCCCAATGCTAAATGAAAATAGTCTATAACCTCGGTATCGAACTGTTGTGGCCATTCCTCAGTGGCTAATTCTTTCCTCCTATATAAAATGCCTTTAAAGATTTTGTAATACTTCTTAATTTGAGGATACTGCACACTGTCAAAATTTACTTTCACAGATTTCCATGTCGGATCCTCATTTTGATGGTATCTCATATTTTTACATATTTGTTCCATTTTCCTTTTTCCTAAAACCTCTTTCATATACCTTATCTGAAAAGTACCCTCTTCACCATTTTCATTGGGCACTTCACTCATACCATTAGGCAATCGAGATAACGCATCTGCCATATAATTCTCAGTACCCTTAACATAGCAAATCTCGTAATCAAATTGTTGCAGGTACAAAGCCCAACGAGTCAGCCTGCCATTAAGTAAACGACAATCCTTAAGAAAAGTTAAAGCTTTGTGGTCAGTATGTATGATGAGTTTATGGCCCCACAAATAATTTCTGAATTTCTTTAACCCCCATATAATGGCTAAAGCTTCCTTTTCCAATATAGTGTAGTTTCTCTCGTATTTTGTCAGAGTTCTACTTGCAAATGCGGTAGTCCTGTGTTCGATTTCCTTGCTATCACAGATTTCTTGGAAAACTTCTATACCAATTCCATAAGCACTGCTGTCAGTACTCATATGGAAAGGTTTAGACAATATGGAGTGATGCAAAATATTGTCATTCAAAAGTTCACTTTTTAAATTTTCAAAATCTCTCGTGCACCCTTCGGTCCACACAAAAGCACTATTTTTCTTCAGTAGATTATTCAGATGAGGACTATTAAAAACTTGCCTCTTGACGAATTTTCTATAGAACCCACATAAACCCAAAAAGGCTTTCAACTGATTTCTATTTCTAGGAACTGGACACCCTGCTATTGCACTTAACTTTTCCGGGTCCTTGCCAATACTGGTCGTAGTAATAATGTGCCCCAGAAACTTTATTTCCGACTTCATAAATTCACATTTCTTCCACTTAAGCGTCATGCCACCTGTTTGTAGAGCAACAAAAACTTTCTGCAATAATTCACAATGCTCTTGCCATTTTTCTGTAGCAATCAGTAAATCATCTACATAAATGGTTAGCCGGGAACTCAATTCTCTCCCTAATACAAAGTCCAGTGCCCTAATAAATACTGCCACCGAAGTGCTAAGCCCAAATGGTACTACTTTATACTGATAGCATTTCCCGGCAAATAGAAAAGCGGTATATTTACGGGATTCTTTACTCAAAGGAATTTGCCAGTATCCGGCGGTCATGTCCAGACTGGTTAAATACTTCACATTATAAAATTTTTGAAGCATTTCGTCCAGATTTTCAGGTCTGTCTATTTCCTTTTTTACAATTTTGTTCAAAGTCCTGGCGTCAATAACTACTCTTACTCCCCCATCCCTTTTGTTCACGATGATAAGGGGACTATTATATTCGCTGCTACTCCGTTCGATTACACCCCATTCTATCATTTTATCTATTTCCACTTGCACAGCCTGCCTCTTTGATATGGGTATCGAAAACGGTCTTACAAAGAAAGGTTTATGCTCTATTGTCTCAATCTGGTATTCAAAGTTCTTAACTAGGCCAGGTTTGTCCGAAAATACGGTGCTGTTACTTTCTAAAACATCAAGCAATTCTGTTTTCTGTTCGGGAGGTATTCCCTTCAAATTTTCCACCATTTCTTTAAAATCATGCCCCTGTTTGTCACTCTCATTTATTAACCTCTGGACATGGTACACCTCATACTTGTTTGTCAAACCACCATTCCCTTGGTCGATCTCCAACAATAACGAATCAATTTCTGAATCGAACACCTTCCCATTTTCCTCAAATTTTACTTCTAAATCCCTAGATGCACTATCAATTTTGATCACTTCCTGGCTACAATCAATAATAACCTTTTCTTTATCGAACCAATCTATTCCCAGAATCATTTCAGTACTCAAGTCTGGCACAACCAAAAAATCGTGTTCAAAGTTTTGTCCTTTTATACTAAATTCAACCAAAATCTGGTTCTTTACCGGCTTGCTAGTCTTGCCAGTAGCACCAACAATTTTTGCACCCGTCACTGACATAATTACTATTCCAGGCTCATCACAAATGTGTTCGAAAAACGCCTGGGAGATTGCGCTTATCTGAGATCCCGTATCAAGAAGTACCTGCAATTTCACATTATAAATTTCAACTGGTGTTATAGTTTGTTTCACTGTCGAATGTTTTTCATTGTTGTGATCTTCCCTAAGCAAATCCGGGTCGATGATAACTTCATCCCAAGATATGCTTTTAACATTCACCCCACCTATATCTGGGGGTTTGTTTGGTTCTGGGAGTTCAAAGTCATTGATTACTTGAACTCTTTGTAAAATAGACCCTGAGTCGTCAGGTGGCTCTTTCTTTCTTTGTTCGGTCTCAACATCTGGATTTTGTTTTGAAACTTCGTCATCATTAGGTATAATATCGCAATTAACTATATTTCCATTATTTCCACTAGTACCGAAATACTCGTCCTCTGAACTGTCGTCCGAATCCGACCATTCTGGATCGCTTTCAGGTTCTAACATAAAAGCTTTTCTGAGACAGGCACTAAGTTCTTCCTCTGCGTTTTCGTCAGGTTTAGATTTTAACTCAGTATCCTCTTTCGGCAAAACGTCCTCATTATCAGCTTTACTCACATCTACTGTTAATTCATATTTCGTGTAATCCTCGTGGACTTCAATTACTTTCAGGTAATTACCTGCTCCTTCCTCACGGTGCTTTTCGGTAGCAGCTCGTACTGTTGGCGGATCGTTAACAGAAGTTAATTCGTCATCAATGCTTAGTATTTCATCCTCCAATTCCTTCCTATCTTTAATCATCGTCCTATCGGCAGCACGCGTACTCAGCGCGGCGCTGTTTACTCTCTCCTCTTCACATTTGGGCCACGTCACCTTATCGACGTCCCTATTATCTCCTTTTTCACTAATCAACTTCCTTGCCTCATACTCCTTCTTAAAATCCTCCCACTCACATTGCTTGAGGCCCTTGTACAGATCGTCGATCTGCACACACCAATTAGTTACTTCTGCTAGTTCGTTCTCGCCATTTACTTTATTGCTAACACTGCTAACCGCACCTCTCTGTGTATCCACTGTTTCATCTACTATTTCCTTCGCCACGGAATTACCACTCGTAATGTATTCATCAGTTCTTACGGCAATGTTCGTATCTAATGCTGCCGCATAGCTAGCGGCTCCTCTCTGAACAGCTGTTCTGCTAGGCTGGGCAATTGCCCTCTGATGCTCCACTCGCCTGTTAACATGAAGCGCTCTGCGCGGCAACGATGACTCATTTATGTCCGCACCTGATGCTTGTTTCGCAACAACACGTTGCGTCGTTCCACGCCTGTCTCTAACCTGTCTCATAACTTTACTGTCGGTCCAGTAACATTTCTTAAATCGGGGCCGGTATGTACTGTCCGCTTCCGTTTGGCCCGCAACGTTCGCGGAAATCAGTTTCCCGCGTCATTATTATCTTGCGCGGTATACCCTCTACCGCGACCTAGATAACTTCCTCTTCCTCTTCCTCTACCTCTTCCTCTTTGTATCATATTGACGCAAAATCCATCGCCGTCATTTCTTTCGTCATTATTACGACTATTTCTGTTACTAAAATTTTGATAATTGACACGACTTTCGCGCCAGTGGTCTTCGTCTTCGACCCTCTCGAGAAATGCTTGGAAACTACGATGATTGCTTCCCACATATCTCTTTGAATCTTCTGGAAGCTTTTTATATAGCTCCCATATAATTTCTGAATCGGATCTTCTCCCTCTTAAATGCGTCAATTTTCGGTACCAATATTCGCAGAAATCTTTCAAAGAATTCCTGCCCCTGTTATCATGGAGTTTGGCCATGATAAATTCGCGCCACAAGTGATCCTGTTTTTGTTCAGACCAATATTCTTCCGTAAACTTTTGCTTAAATTCTTCGAACCTCATTCGTTTGGTATTCAAATTAATTCCCCAGCGCTTAGCGTCACCTGCTAAGGCGCTAATTACTACGTTTATCTTTTCCTGATCAGACAAGTGTTCAGGAAATATTCTCTCGCAATTTTTGATGAAATCTAACGGATGCCATCCGTTATGTTTCTTGGCGGGATCAAAGTGCTCCTCACCTTCCAATAGCTTCGTAAGTGGTGTGCCATTACAGACAATGCCAGGCCTATCTTTAATTTTACCCTCAAGATCGAAAATTTTGCCTTGAATTTTCGATGTATTTTGTTCACACTTTAGTACACATCCGGTCACCTTTTCGCCTAATTCTCTTTCAGTGTCTGAAACTACCTTTTTCAACTGTGATATTCCATGTTGACATTCGTTTACGATCTCAGTTTTAAGACCGAAAACTCTTTCGTCTACTTTCGTTTCAACTAGAGGCTCTACTTTCTCTTGGATGTTGAGAATTTCAACATCAAACCTACTGTTAATGTTATCAATTTCCCCCTGCATAGTATCCATATTTTTGTTAATTGTGTCAATTTCAAATTTCATAGTATTTACTACAGAGCTCAAACTACCCACTTGTTGTTCTACCTGTTCTATTTGTTTACTAATTTTAATTCCTTGCTCTTCAACCTGTACTTTAAGCTGACCAACGTGTGTTTTAAGCTGATCATTCTGTGTTTTGAGCTGATTACTTTGTGTTTTAAGCTGCTCGTCAACGTGTGTTTTAAGCTGAGTAACCTGATTACTGACTTGTTTTTGAAGTTGATCATTCTGTATTTTGAGCTGACTAACCTGATTACTGACTTGTTTTTGAAGCTGATCACTCTGTCCTACAATTTGTTTGGTTAATTGCTCAAATAAATCGTTCATGCTTAAAATTTTCACAATGTTTTGTTCTACGGAATCGGTGTGTTCCGATTCTACTTCAAAAGTTTCTTTCGGTTCTTTCTTTATCTGTGGAGAATCAAACATGTCAGTGGATTCGTTCACGTACCCACTATCGTCTACAAAGTCATCCCCTACTTCTTGTTTTATCTCTTGCTGTGTTCGAGGGAATCTCGACATTTCAATCTGTTCATTAACATGCTCGTGATATTGTATATACGCCAATTGCCTTTCGCTAACGCCATCTGTTATCTGGCCGCGTAAACTCCTGCTATTGCCATGCGCCTCTTCCATTACGCTCGGCACATCTACTCTGTCTACTCTCCCGTCCATACTGAATGCAAATTGCACTACACTATCGTATTTGACGTTCACTGTTATTTATTTTACTAAATAATATTGCAATTCGTGCCACTGAACATCCACTGTTCGGTATTCACATTAATTTGTGACCGACAACAACTGGATGTCCTGTCACCGGGAAGCCACTTGTAACGTCTACGCTCGGGCGTACGTTAACTCTTTAAAGCCTGTACTATGGTAAGTTGACGGGCTTCACCTTATAAGAAAGGATTTTAGAAAATATGTTGACCACGTGTACCTGAATGGAGGCAAAATCAGACTTACACCCACTCAGTAACAACAATGATACGTCAAGCAAGTCTAAAGTGCAACCACACGTTAGGACGGGCAAGAAACATACACAGCAGATGCTACCAATTGTTAATAATACGGTCGCCAGCATAATTAGGCATTAAGTGAGTTTTTTTCCTTGTACAAGTGGATGTACGTAAAAGCATAACAACACGTAGTAATACTGCATTATAAGGTAAACTTTAGAACCAGAAAAATCTACTGAACTAATATTTTCACTTTCTGTACTAATTTGGACAAGTTATAAATACACAACATTATACTATAATGATTACTACAAACTGCGTTTTGTCTATTGATCCGAGTGAAATCGGGCATAGTTTACCCTAGAAACAGCACTTTTGAAACACACATACAATGTCAATTTTAAGAAGGGTAAAACACTGATAAATTTAGGTTTTATATTGACTTTAACTTTGCTGGTCAAAGCAGTTCAGTACACTTCAGGATTAAAATGAATAGAAAAGAAAGAAAGGAGAAGGGGGGGGGGGACCCTGAAACTGTTATGATCACTGTAGTGAAAGTTTGATCATTGAGAGCCTTAAGCATTCTAGATTTCCAATATATGATTTACCACTCTTTTTGTCTTACTTCCTGCTCATTTAACTACCGTTATTTTCGTCTCAATTTAAATAAACTTCATTACTAAACCAATTTCAATATTATCTTCCAACTTGGTCAGACCTATATTATTCGTCCAGTATTTCATTAACAACAAAGTTCTTTAAACATCATTCTAACATAGATAAGTCTGCAGGTAATTATTATTAACATAAACTGTAAATCTTCATCGTGGGACACTCGGATTGCACAACATGTGGAAAGGACCCTATCTAGGTTAGTTGTGAGGATAATTAATTGATAGGATAGTTCTGGTAAAATTTAAGTTATTATTGAACAGTATGTAGCAAAAGTGACACTGGTCCACACGAATACAGTACTGAAAGTTTCAACCTGTTCGTATCGATGAGGCGGTCGGCAGGCGGCGAGATGGCGAGGCACAAAGCACACGTGCAATTACAGCAATGGCTCATGAAATATCGGCACTTTACTTCTTCATGGCGTCGCAATGCTTTTCCATTTAGTGCCTATGGAATATTGTCATGCTGTATAGACGTCGGAAACAGCGCATCCGAGGCTCAACGAAACCACTTTTTCCAGGAGAGCCTCCTCGACCCAGCACATGTTTCTCAGATCAATGCCCAACTCCGACTACTCTGCTGAGCCCGTTATGTCGTGCAGCGCCCGTGTGCATTTTCCTGCGCTCGCC
This sequence comes from Schistocerca cancellata, assembly GCF_023864275.1. Classification (NCBI taxonomy): domain Eukaryota; kingdom Metazoa; phylum Arthropoda; class Insecta; order Orthoptera; family Acrididae; genus Schistocerca; species Schistocerca cancellata. The sequence goes on from NC_064629.1 coordinate 574,351,008, forward strand.
TGCCTCCACCTTTTACCGCTCCCCTACAGACAGGGTATTCACCAAAGGTTTTACATTCCACATATTCTAATACATTGCCTACGTATGGACCAGGTGTACAAATACAACTTTCACATCTTACAATAGTTTCAACATTAGGTACCCTTCCCTTCGATTACAACATTGCTTGATATTTGACATAAATATTAAAATTTACATCGAAAATTGTTTATAGCTTCTTCAACATAATGGCATGAAAAAAAAAAAGAAATCGGAACATCGATTATACTAATTTATCGAAATTCAAAAGAAAAAAAAGTATTATATATACAATAGTATAGCGTTAGTGTTGTTACAACCTGAAGAACGCGGAAAAAAAATGGCTCCGAACACTATGGGACTTAACATCTGAGGTCATCAGTCCCCTAGAACTCAGAACTACTTAAACCTAACTAACCTAAGGACATCACATACATCCATGCCCGAGGCAGGATTCGAAGCTGTGATCGTAGCGGGTGCGCGGTTCCAGACTGTAGCGTCTAGAACCACTCGGCCACATCGGCCGGCAAAGATTGCGACATGGCTGCTCGGTGAAGAATTGTGCTCGTTGGTCACCGAGAAACGGCAGTGCCCCAGTGGACTATTCCTTAACCATTATAACTGAAAACGGCAGAAGTAATGGCGGTATAAAATTTGTACTGGCAATGGACGGAAACTGAGAAAGAGAAACATGTGTATCTCGAATGTAAATTTAAGTGTTAGTAAAGCTTTTGCGAAAGTGTTTATTTTGGGTGTTGCCTTATATGTTAGTGAAACGTGGACTATTCAAAGTGCAGACAAGAATATATTACAACATTTTGTAGTGCGATACTACAGAAGAATGCTGAGGATGAAATGGGCAGGTCGAATAACTGATGAAGAGGTTCAGAATGTAGTAGGGCTGGGGGACTGTAGGAGGGTGACCTGCATGTGAACCTAGGATTTTCTCTGTTACCTTTTTAATTGTAGAATGAGTTTATCAGGATAGTAATTATAGAAAAGTTTAACAAATCAATACCAAAACATTTATTTTCCTGACAATGAAAAACATGAACTATAAGTTTTCAACATAACATTTGAAGATGACTGTGACATACCACAAATCAATGTTTCTCACATCCTCAACGTTTTCTGGGGCATATACGTCCCACAATAAACAAATTATGAACAAACCAGAAGAATTAGTGAGGTTTACAGTAACGTTTCAAAACAATGTCGGCCGCGCAGGGTAGCCGCGTTGTTTGAGGCGCCTTGCCACTGTTCGTGCGGCTCCGATCCTCCCTCTGACATGGGAGTGTGTGTTGTTCTTAGCGTAAGTTGTTTTAAGTTAGACTGAGTAGTGTGTAAGCCTAGGGATCGACAACTCAGCAGTTTGGTTCCATAGCAACTAACAACAAATTTCCAAAACAATATCTTTGATGTATGAGAAACCACAGTTGGTAGGTTCAGACATTCTCGGTTTGGAGAAGATGGTGATTTGATCCGATTTTTGTAAAAAAGACGCACTGTGACACCTATAAACACACACCACACCATTTGATCGCTTACAGCCTTCTATGTATTCATCCCGTGGTACGTAGTATTTTTCTCCAAGTTCAGAAAGCACTTCGCTACATGCTAACATTAGACAGATATGAGATATAGACGTCCCAACGCTCAAAACTGCGTACTACTTTAGTAGTTCTTATGTGTCCCATCAACCACAAAAGGGTTAATGACTGTTGCAGATTTTCTTCAAACATGTCAATATCGTTAACAAACAAATCTCATAAGCGAGTGCATGTACAACGACGTCAGTGTAAGAATTTAGAGCTTGTTACGTGAAAGCAAACATAATCTTTACGAGAATCCTGCAGTCTAAGGGCAAGCAAAAAAACTGGCATGAAGTCAGACCACCTCACTGTCTGTAATACTACATAGGTAAAACAGTTACAGACGGTCACAGCCAGCAAAAGACGTGGACGAACACAGCAGTTTGTTCTGAACCAATATTTTTTGTAAAATGTTAGGGACTGGAACACCGGCGGAGTGCTTACACTCGTGCGTCCATTATACGGTAAGAACGGTTGAGTCTCTGTGTTACAGTTTAAACTTCACCTTCCAGCAGCACAGGATCGTGGTCGACATGTTTCGACTAAGTGCAGGCAATTCGTCCAGCACAGACAACGCTCCACATCGTATGAACCGATACCTGAGCAACCCCTTCCTCTCTCCGTAGAAAGAAATGCACTTTCCAAACGCCAACTACATTCCAAGCTCCCACCTAACGCAAGGCTTAGAGGCTGTAATGTCACACCTCCATGATGAAATTACACCACAGATGCCCACGATTTCTCACTTTTCGGCTGAAAAAGTTTGTACATCAACTGAGATGCCCTAGAAAATAATTTCATATAACATCAAGGAATGACAGTAGGCAATGCAAACATGTTTCGCTGTATCACCAGCTAATACTTACAGACACGTGAATGAGACTCGAAGCAGGTCAGAGAGGTAGGATAGACGTCATATGACATCAGTCGAACCGACGTAAGCAGTCCCCCCACCATGACTATCCTGTTGCATACATACCTAGCAAACATGCTTTCAAACAGCCGTAGCACGGAAACGGTACATTTCCGGCCATTTTTTCTTATTCAAAACATTATGTACTCACTCCCCTTTACAAGTCCTAGAAGTCTGTAATGGGAAGTTCTGAACACCCCGTATAACTAGTCCCGAGCATAGACAATAGTGCCCAAGAATGTTTATGGCCCCTCTGAACTGAACTGAACGCTTTACGCTGGTGCATGCCCGGAGTTCCCCAATGTGAAACACGTACCACGCAAGTGTCTGATTTCATTAGGGGAGTTCCCTGTCGCGCTGGTGTCGCTGTGTGTCAGTTAGTCAGTCATGAGATTATGGAGCGCACATAAAGTAGATGTTACCGTGTTCGACACGAATTTATGTGGAAACTTTTACAATGTGTATCTTAAGCGGCATGCCAACAAGTCTAAACACACGTGCGACCAAGCAGTTATTCGTTTGTGGAAGGGAGCTAAGTTTGTGGAAGTTCACTTGTCAGTGAACTTTAGTTCACCGACAAGAATTCTCTTAGTGATCATATAAATGAAGAGATTGAAAAGCTAATTAACCATATGCCTCCAAGGAAGATAGAAACAATGTCTCCTTTAATCTGAAAAGTAAGTAAAGGGTCAGTGACATATAATGTATATAATATACCAACTAAAGACCAACTTTTAGGGGCCGTAAAAACAATTAAGTGTTTTTAATCACGTTTGAAAACACTATTCCCTACATTTTATAAATAAAACATGGCTTTATTAAAGTGTTTTACTTAATGTCTAAAAAAATGAAAATCACTTTTTGGTTTTACCCAACTATGGGGTAAACCGCGCACGAGGGGAAGTGGGGTCTCACCACATCTCAACAAATCTCGCCGTGGGGGCGGTGGTTCCAAATTTTAAACAAAACGCCTCACGTAATTAATGGACGACGACGTCCTCTTTTCACGGATGACAATGCGCGACCGCGTCCAACGGCGGCGGTAGAGGAACTCTTGGAGGATATTCGGCACATTGACTGGCCTACTCATCGGGCACGTGCGGAATCGATCAGGTTTGTAAGGGAATGACAGAAATGAAAATTCGTGCTAGATTGGGACTCGAACCCGGAATAGCCGCTGTACGCGAGCGTTCACCTTAACTTAACGGCCAAACCCAAAGTACCACATGTCGTCGTTCCTGCGTCACAAACTGTACTCGTACATACGAGGGCTGAAACTTAAATAGTGGAAACTATTTATTCACAACCGATACAAAAGAGTTACATCTTTGCACCTGTTACTGTCCTTCAGAGTAGACACCAGCGTTGTTTAGAACCCGTTGACAACGAAGTGGAAGGACTGGCATACCGTTAGCAGAGCCTTTTCTGTTGTTGGGGCGAATGGCGTGGTATACTGCTTGTCGAATTTCTGGAACAGTTCTGAAGCGAATGCCACGAAGTGGTTCCTTCATCTTCGGAATCAAATCAAAGTCACAAGGACTTAAGGGGAGGTTTACTATCTTTGGCCCGAAAAAAGCCTGTTCTTTGAGAATTTTTTTTCTCGGGATATGTTATAGATATCAATGTCAAATTTGGTCGAAGAGCAAAGGCGGAAGCGCCGTCGGAACGAAACAAAATTTCGATGTAGACCTCCACGCGTGGTATGTCACAGGTCAGCCGGGTCGTATTAAATCAAAATTGAGTTGACGTTAGCGAAGTAGATAAGATTCCTTATGAGTTGCACCTCGCTTAAGTTATTTGGACCATAGGAAACAAAATGGCAGTCATTTGAAAAAATACGGTTTTTTCATCGATTTTTTTGACTTCGTCGGCCAAGTAAAAGTATTTATAACTGATGGATCGGAATAAAAGTGGTTCAGATCCTAGACAATTTAGTTAGCTTCGTCGGAAACAAAGAATAATGCCAATCGGTTCAGTAGATTTGAAGTCACGATACAGCGCGATAACAAAAGTCATTTCGAGAAAAATGCGTTTGAAGTTTTGAATACATATAAATGTAATATTATGCAACTTACGTTCAATCTGCTATTCCGGGTCCATAAACTAGTTCAAATGGTTCAAATGGCTCTGAGCACTATGGGACTCAACTGCTGTGGTCATAAGTCCCCTAGAACTTAGAACTACTTAAACCTAACTAACCTAAAGACATCACACACATCCATGCCCGAGGCAGGATTCGAACCTGCGACCGTAGCGGTCGTGCGGTTCCAGACTGTAGCGCCTTTAACCGCTCGGCCACTCCAGCCGGCCATAAAAACTAGTCCTTCCTCTTCTTCACAGAGGGCGTTGTGCTCGATCTGGGCCATCCTGCGCTGCTCTAGAACTGCTCGTACGGCCGGTGATAAGCGATTTTCGGACGCTTGAATCCGGTGGTCGTCCGAATGCTTGGCGAATGCTTGAATAGAGTCCCAGGGTGACGTCCATCGTTGTCATGGTCTTCAGAATTGCTGAATACCCTTCGTTGAAGCTGCTCACTGCCAAGAAAGTCGCAATCTCCACAGTCTTCGCACCAGAATGCAAAGGCTTGGGGGCTATCTTCCAAATACACGTGTTCAAACTTTCATTTGAATTTTGTGTGTTTCCTCCCAAGCACCGGTGCAATAACTCGTCCTCCGAAAGAAAAAAACTGGTGCGTGAAAAAGGCCTATTTACGGCAGGTGCATTTTTTTGTTCAACCGCAAATAACAAACATTTCCGTTCCGTATTCGGAAAAACCGTTTCAGTGATGGATTCTAAATACTTGTATGGATCTAAAAATGCAATTTTTAAAAAAATCAGTTTTTTGAACCAAAAGATAGTAAACTTTCCCTTAAGTGCGGGGAGTATGGTGGATAGTACAGTACTTCCCAGTCCCATCGACCGAATAGAGCAGCCACAGCTTGCGCTGTACGCGCCCGCGCATTGTCGTGCAAAATGATGGGTGGGTTGCGCAGAAAGTGTGATTCCGAATTGTCGTTCCGAAGTTTGATTCCGAAGATTAAGGAACCACTTCGTGGCATTCGCTTCAGAGCTGTTTCAGAGATTCGACAGGCAGTAGACCGCTCCATTTTCACCAACAGAACAGGCTCTGCTAACGGCGTACTACGCCTTCCACATCGCTGGCAACGGGTTTACACAACGGTGGTGACTACTTTGAAGGACAGTAGCAGGTTCAGACATGTAACTCTTTTGTATCGGTTGTGAAAAAATAGTTGCCATTATTTAAGTTCCAACCCCCGTACATTATGTAATTCCCGTACAGGGGACGACATTGTAACTGAAAGTAGCTGCCTGGTATCGGCGAATAAATGCAATATTGCAGTGCCAGTGTTGTTAATAAGAACGATAAAATGTTCCTTTGGACATGCATGCATGTCCGAACGATCATTGCACCGTTCTTAACAACACAGGCGTTTCAATATCGTACTGAAGCACTTTCACATGCATCAGTGACCAACTGGTAGTTGTCAACAGCGCTGACGGAGGAATGGGAAGCCCTGGCACAAAAACTCTTTACCAACCTTTAGGCCAGCATAGGTGCACAATGCATAGCATGTATTGCCGTCCGTGTGATCTCAAACCCTACTGAGGACCATGTGCCGCCTAGCTTCTGGTAAACCTTTCGGGATGTGAGGTCGTGGTTCATGGTCATGTACTGCCTCTTGGAACGCCCAGGGGATCATCATAAATCACAGTGACTTTAGTGTAATTATTATGTTTGAATCAATGTGTCATTTCTCTTCGTTTCTTTGCGTAGCTCTTTCGGCTATCTGCTGTACTGTAGTGTAACAATTGTTTGTACACTATGTGGTTCAAATTTTATCGAGCTATGTTACTCTGCAATGACGCATTATGCGAAAGTTACTTTCATCTACAGGTTTTTCCCACCAGTGTATATCGTCACACACAGCTGCATTCAGGGACTGACGTGACATAATTTAAGTATAATAAATCTTCCACCCAGGCCAAGTGCCCTGATGTGTGCCGGGTATTTATTTAATTCCATTGTTTCATTTGAAATAAAAATTGAATATCTTTGTAACACTGGTGTGCAACACTTAAGGATGAAAGAAATATCACATGGCGCGTTTTTTTTTCGAAGGGGGGGGGCGGCGTTTATTAGGGTGGTTCGTATTATTTTGAATTTCGTGTTTCTTCACACACATCCCTTAGAATTTTAAAACCTGTTTTGTTGAAAATGAAGACAAGGAACGCATGCAACAGTGACCGATAAGTTGCGTCATGTCACTACGGGTTCTTTATTACTGCTTATACGTGTGCTTGACTGCTATCATACTCCAGAATGAAATTTTCTCTCTACAGCGGACTGTGCACTGATATGAAACTTCCTGGCAGATTAAAACTGTGGGCCGGCCGAGACACAAACTCGTGACCTTTGCCTTTCGTCGGTAAGTTCTCTACCGACTTAGCCCCTCATTACCCTTCCTCACAACTTTACCAGTACATCGTCCCCTACTTTCCAGACTTCAAAGAAACTTTCCTGCGAAATTTCCGGGACTAGCACTCCTAGAAGAAAGGATATTGCAGAGACATGGCCTTCCAGTATGAAATTGGAAATTTGTGGTAAATTCCTATGGGACCAAACTGCTGAGGTCATCGGACCCTAGGCTTACACACGACTTCATGTAACTACTCCTCGCGGCCCAGTATGAATCTTTCACTCTGCAGAGGAGTGATGAGGTCACTTCAGTCAAGCGTTTGGACATGTTGAAGAAGTTAAGCGTAGGTTTAGGTTTCTTAAATATGGCTCCTATTTCTTCAAATTCAAACACTTCCTACCTTAGTGCCAAAGAGGCTTGGAAAACTCTTAAAGTGACGTAAGATACAGCAGAAAGAGCAGTGAAGTTAATGTAACACTTGAATGGACTATTAATAGCCGAAGAAGAACAAAACCAAGTAGTTTTGCGATGTGTGCAAGATCACCGGAGAAAATGCCCTGATTGTTAAAAGAGAAGAAAGACACTAGAAAGAAAATTGTGCTAACTTTATTATTGATTTATGCTGCATTCACACATTTTGTATGTTCGGCTACATAGTAGTACTTAAATTTCTACCATTTAAACAAATTTAAGCATATTTTCAAAACATACGTACGTATAGTGATATCAGTTGTTTATTCCAATAGAAAAACACCACTTATATCATTATGTAAGTCTTATTTAAAAATTTAAGTCCGTTGCAGTATGGGTCAGTATTAATTAATTGTAATACAATGTGGCACATTATCAAAACATGCCAAACGTAGAAAAAAAGGAAGGGGATCCTCAAATCACTTGTCATTTTTATTTAAACTCACTTATGGACCACTCTACTGACAGCAGTCAAACATACGCATAAGCAGTAACGAACACCACAAAGTGACATGACTCAACTTCTCGGCCACTGTGTCATAGGTTCCTCGTCTTCAGTTTCAACAAAATAGGTATTTAAAATTTTTCTTCAAACGAAAGGAAAAAGAACTAGGGTGTGTGCATGGTGAAACATGAAATTAGAAAAAATAAGTACCACTCTAAAAAACTAAGGTGTGTGTGTGTGTGTGTGTGTGTGTGTGTGTGTGATGAAACATGAAATTCGAAAAAATAAGTAGCACTCCAATATGCAAGTTGAGTCCTCTAACACTTGTACCACAAATATTGCGGTAATGGAGAGTGTTGTTGATGTGCGGTTTCCACAGATGGATTGGTAGTCAGGGGCTCTATTGTTAGTCAATAAACAGACTATGATAATACGTAGAAAATGAATTTTTTGTACAAACATAAACTTTTTTAAATGGAACAATGTCTACTGACATTGACAAGCTAAAGTAGCGTAAATTAGAATGTCAGTGGTGTTTGTTGCAGGATTCTAGTGCGAGTCGTTTTGCCTGATATCGTATTCTGAAAAATCCCCGCACCGACCCTTGTACAATAAGAACGTTCAACAGCCTAGAGCGCATAAATTTTTCCTTATTTACGACAACCGTATTCGACAGGCTTTGCTGTCAGCTTCAGGAAAAAAAAAGTCTTGTAATTATGAAACGTGTTCAATTTACGTTGAACCATATACCTAGTTGTCATGTGGATAAAAATCAGCTCATTATAAGAGATACTTTTTTTAAATGAACACCCCATACTATTTCTTAGGCAATCAATAACATGAAAAATTACAAAAAGAATGGCATTGATTGCATCGCAATTCGACAGTTACATCACAAGATACATACTTAACAATCATATAAAACCGTTCGCAAGACGAAAGATCCGTACCCAAAACTGGAAAGTTGCAAAGGTCACACCAATATTCAAGAAAGGTAGTAATCCACTAAATTACAGGCCCATGTCGTTAACGTCGATATGCAGCAGGATTTTAGAAGATATATTGTGTTCGAACATTATGAATTACCTCGAAGGAAACGGTCTATTGGCCGGCCAGTGTGGCCGAGCGGTTCTAGGCGCTTCAGTCAGGAACCGCGCGACCGCTACGTCGCAGGTTAGAATCCTGCCTCGGGCATGGATGTGTTTGATGTCCTTAGGTTAGTTAGGTTCAAGTAGTTCTAAGTTCTAGGGGACTGATGACCTGAGATGTTAAGTCCGATAGTGCTCAGAGCCATTTGAACCATTTTTGAAACGGTCTATTGACACACAGTCAACATGGGTTTAGAAAACATCGTTCCTGTGAAACACAACTATCTCTTTATTCACATGAAGTGTTGAGTGCTATTAACAAGGGATTTCATATCCATTCCGTATTTCTGGATTTCCGGAAGGCTTTTGACACTGTACCACAGAAGCGGCACGTAGTGAAATTGCATGATTATGAAATATCATCTCAGTTATGTGACTGGATTTGTGATTCCCTGTCAGAGAGTTCACAGTTCTTAGTAATTGACGGAAAGTCAGAGTAAAACAGAAGTGATTTCTGGCGTTCCCCAAGACAGTGTTATAGGCCCTTTGCTGTTCCTTACCTATATAAACCATTTGGGAGACAATCTGAGCAGCCGTCTTCGGTTGTTTGCAGATGATGCTGACGTTTATCGACTAAATAGGTCATCAGAAGATCAAAACAAAATTCAAAATGATTTAGAAGAAATATCGGAATGGTGCGAAAAGTGGCAGTTGACCCTAAATAACGAAAAGTGTGAGGTCATCCACATGAGTGCTAAAAGGAAATCGTTAAATTTCGGTTACACGATAAATCAGTCTGATCTAAAAGCCGTAAATTCAACTAAATACCTAGGTATTACAATTAGGAACAACTTAAATTGGAAGGAACACACAGAAAATGTTGTGGGTAAGGCTAACCAAAGAGTGCATTTTATTGGCAGGCCACTTGGAAAATGTAACAGACCTACTAAGGACACTGCCTACACTACACTTGTCCGTCCTCTTTTAGAATACTGCTGCGCGGTGTGGGATCCGTACCACATAGGAATGACGGAGTACATCGAAAAAGTTCAAAGAAAGGCAGCACGTTTTGTATTATCGCGAAATATGGGACAGAGTGTCACAGAAATGATACAGGATTTGGGATGGAAACCATTAAAAGAAAGGCGTTTTTCGTTGCGACAGAATCTCCTCACGAAATTCCAATCACCAACTTTCTCCTCCGAATGCGAAAATATTTTGTTGGCACCGACCTACATAGTGAGGAACGATCACCACGATAAAATAATGGAAATCAGAGGTCGTACGGAAAGATATAGGTGTTTATTTTTCCCGCGCGCTGTACGAGATTGGAATAATAGAAAATTGTGAAGGTGGTTCGATGAACTCTCTGCCAGGCACTTAAATGTGATTTGCAGAGTATCCCTGTAGATGTAGATAGATGTAGATATGAAACGATGTTGACGGTTGAAATAAACGAAAAGCGCAGCTAACGCACATCTCAAGCTGCAAGCGTTAAACCCACTTTGCTCATAATCAAATGGTTCAAATGGCTCTGAGCACTGTGGGACTTAACAGCTATGGTCATCAGTCCCCTAGAAGTTAGAACTACTTAAACCTAACTAACCTAAGGACATCACACAACACCCAGTCATCACGAGGCAGAGAAAATCCCTGACCCCGCCGGGAATCGAACTTGCTCATAATCGCGATGTGATTGACGTCCTTAGTTTTACTTTCTCTGTTGTCACGAGGGCCAGAAGTAATAATAGGGTTTGCTACCACAAATATTGATACGTGGGAATCACAATTGCATCTCGGGATGAACAATAGCGGTGCGTCTCGTTTATTTAAAGCTTCAGTTTCCCTTTGCAATTTCTGGGGATGTAATTTATGTATTGCGATGCATCTTGTCACATTTAATGCTACTGATTGCGTAACAAATAATGTATGGTGTCCATTAAAAAACATAAATTTGTGTTGCAAATAATATTTACTTACGTTTAAGAATGCTTCATAATATTTATTTCCATGAACCAATATCTGCCGGCCGGTGTGGCCGAGGGATTCTAGGTGCTTCAGTCTGGAACCGCGCGACCGCTACGGTCGCAGGCTCGAATCCTGCCTCGGGTATGGATGTGTGTGATGTCCTTAGGTTAGTTAGGTTTAAGTCGTTCTAAGTTCTAGGGGACTGATAACCTCAGATGTTGAGTCCCATAGTGCTCACAGCCATTTGAACCATTTTTTTTGAACCAATATCTTACATTCATACCAGTGAAATTCGTTTTTCAGTATCTATTTTTGTTCCAGAGATGTTTGCGCTGAAATGTTTAATTGGGCCACCCTGTATACACACTGAAGAGCTAAAGAGACTGGTACGCCTGCCTAATAACATGTAGGGCCTCCGCGAGCACGCAACACTACGTGGCATGGACTCTACTAATGTCTGAATTAGTGGTGGAGGAAACTGATACCATGAATCCTGCAGGGCTGTCTATAAATCAGTAAGAGTACGAGGGGGTGGAGATCTCTTCTGAACAGCACGTTGCAAAGCATCCCAGATATGCTCAATAATGTTCACGTCTGGGGAATTTGGTGACCAGCGGAAGTGTTTACAGTCATAAGAGCGTTCCTGGAACTACACTGTACAAATTCTGGACGTGAGGGGTGTCGCTTTGTGCTGCTGGAATTGCCCAGGTCTGTCGGAATGCACAATGGACATGAATGGACGCAGGTGATCAGACTGGACGATTACGTACGTGTCACCAGTCAGAGTCGTGTCTGGACGTATCAGGGTCCCGTATCACTCCAACTGTAAACGCCCCACACCATTACAGAGCCTCCAAGAGCTTGAACAGTCCCCTGCTCTCATGCTGGGTCCATGGATTCATGAGGTTGTCTCCATACCCATAGACGTCCATGCGCTCGATACAATTTGAAACGAGACTCGTCCGACCAGGCAACATGTTTCCAGTCATCAACAGTCCAGTGTCGTTGCTGACCGGCCCAGGCAAGGCAGAAAGCTTTGTGCCATACAGTCATCAAGAGTACATGGTTCCGAAAGCCCATATCGAAGATGTTTCGTTGAATGTTTCACAAGGTGACACATGTTAATGGCACAGCATTGAAATCTGCAGCAATTTGCGGAAGGGTTGCGCTTCTGCCACGTTGAACGATTCACTGCAGTCGTCGTTGGTCCCGTTCTTGCAGAATCTTTTTCCGGCCGCAGCGAAGTCGGAGATTTGATATTTTAACGGATTCTTGATACCTGTATTCACGGTGCACTCGTAAAATAGTCATAAGTGAAAATCCCCAAACTAAATTGCTACCTCGAAGATGCTGTGTCCCATCGCTCGTGCGCCAACTATAACACCAAGTTCAGACACACTTAAATGTTGATAACCTACCATTGTAGCAGCAGTAACCGGTCTAACAACTGCGCCAGACACTTGTCTTATATAGGTGTTGCCGACCGCAGCGCCGTATTTTGCCTGTTTACGTATCTCTGTATTTGAATATGCATGTCTATACCAGTCTCTTTGGCACTTCAGTGTATATCGCTCACAGATGGACATGGCCTTTTGCACAAGGTGCTTTACGTTTTCAAATATTTAGTTATGACAAACTTATTATAATGTGCTGATTTTTGTCCATGTAATAACGTAGTAGGGTCCAACGTAAAAGGGACACGTTTCACAACAAAAAGATTTTTTAAGATCTGGAGATGAGAGAAAAATCTGTCGAATCAGGTTGTCTTAATAATGAAAAATTTATGCGATCTAGGCTGTTAAGTGTGTTTAGCAAGTAAAGGAGTGCCTATGGTAGCCCACATTAAAAAACAATACAAGAGCATACACTAGTGATCCGTATTCTTACCAGTAATGAGACAATTGGCCATCACAAATTATGTTCAAAATGACCACCGGCTGTAGCAATACACGCTTTCAGTATGGTATGGAAGGACTGCTGCATACGTGCTAAAATTTTAGAGGAGATGTCCGAGCAGGCTGCAGTAATACGTCGTTGCATATGATCTGGTGTGTTTGGTACGTCCTTGTAGACGGCGTCTTTCAGCTTTCCCCAGAGAAGAAAGTCTACAGGCGTCAAATACGGGGAATGGGCCGGCCAAGGTACAGGTCCTATGTGTCCAATCGTACGATTTGGAAACAGTTCGTGAATACATGCTGTAGTACTTCGTGGATTATGGGCTAGACTGCCATCATGTTGGTACCACAGGTTCTTCCTAGTCTGCAGAGGAACGTCTTCCATCACCCGTGGAAGATAGTCTATTAGGAGGCTGCGATACTTGCGCGCGTTCAGTGTGAAAAACATGCCTATGAACTGATGGTTCACTATCCCAACTATCCCACACCACTCGTTTACATTCTTTGGACGCTGATGTTCCCCCTGACGAACCAAATGGGGGTCGTCAACAGATCAGTAATGCATGTTTCGGCGGTTTACTGGCCTTGACTGGTAAATACTGCTTCATCACTAAACAAGATACAAGATACATCTTGAAAATGGTTCAAATGGCTCTGAGCACTATGGAACTTAACATCTGTGGTCATCAGTCCCCTAGAACTTAGAACTACTTAAACCTAACTAACCTAAGGACATCACACACATCCATGCCCGAGGCAGGATTCGAACCTGCGACCGTAGCAGCCGCGCGGTTCCGGACGGAGCGCCTAGAACCGCTAGTCCACCACGGCCGGCAATACATCTTGAGTATCCTGTCTTAAAGCCCGTGTAAAAAAGTTAACACGATTCTCATAAAATTTTCCATGCAGCACTTGATGGCGAGAGATGTTATAGCGGTGGAACCTTTGTCGCTATAGAATGTCTACGACACTAGCCTGACTCACGCGACTTCCTCATGCCATTGCTCGGGAGCTAACGTGCGGATCAACTGCAACAGCAGCAAGAACATTAAGTTCTTCCTCTTTTGTCGTCACTCGTTAACTTCTGTTTCGTTGTCTTGCTGTTACACTACCACTTTCACGTAAGTGGTTGAAGAGGTTGCTAAATAACTGCCGAGATGGTTAACGTGTACTGGGATATCTTGCCGCATACACCGTGAATGAACTAACTGGTTACTTCCTACACTCTCCATACACCATGAGCTTGTCGGTTTTTTCTGCACTGGTAAATCCCATCATCCACTCACGATCTACTGCTTGGACTGTCACAGACTAACTGAAAAGTAAGTCGAAATGCACTGCATAAATACATAAGCACACTGTAAGCAAACACAACACCGCACCAAGCAACTGCGCAGATTGAATGGTACAAACTAGTGTCGGTGTGGAAACTTTGCACAATACGATATCTCGAAACGACTCGCACTAGACTCCTGCAACAATCACCACTGATATTCTAATTTACCCTACTTTTAGATTGTTAGTGTCAACAGGCATTGTTCCATTAAAAAAATGTTTGCAGAAAAATACACTTTCTAAGTATTCTTACAATCTGTTTATTGGCTAACAATACGAGCCCCTGCCTACCAATCCATTCTGTTGAAACCACACTTACCGTTTCCGCAATATTTGCGGTGCAAATTTTAGGTTGTTCACTCTGTATACATATGGAAACTACAGTACACACTTTTCTTGTGCATAATGTTTATTAAACGCTGGTATATATTCTGCGATTACCTTCTTGATTTATGTTACAAGCTCATCGTAGATACAGCTCATTTACAAAATCGTACTACAGTACATACTTGTCAATTAACTTACAGAGCCAAGTTGAACAGACGAGACGCATGAGAATGCTCCTGAATATTCGGGGGTTAGCCAGTTGGCTCTCAAGAGCGCTATGGTGCTGAGACATGATCCATCTGCAAATTTTTCGCATCACAGAAATGCAGTGGAGGTTCAGTTATTGAAATAAAAAGTAAATTTCTAAGTGTAGAAATTTGTAAATGATTTCTTTGATTAATTACTGTTAGATTCATGGCACTAAATCCGCGTTCACATTCAGCTGTAGATATACGTATAATTTCGACTATTTTCAAAAGTTCTTACACAGAAGTGGCAATGTGTTGAGAACTTTCTTTATCTATTCGAAAATCATTAACTAGTTACGAATACGTGCTTCACTTAATTTAAAATGTAGCTTCTTACATAAACGACGAATTGACATGTCACCATCAAACACGCTCATATTCGACTAAAGGCCACGCGTCGGAATTTAACGGCTGCATTCGAAAAGAAATCTTAGTCTTCAAAGTGGTTTTTTTATACTGTCTACCAAAGACTGAAGAAATTTCCTGCAGAACATTTGAAATTTCTTGTATTCATTGCAAGATGGCTCTTTAATTATGACTCATTTGAATCTGCTATGTACCTCTTGTGCCGTCATCCTATTTCGCAGCGAGTCACTCGTTTTCAGTGCTGCAGGAGTTTCTATAGCCACGTCAACTCCCAATTTTTCTTTAAGGTCTGGAGGATTTTTATTGTTCAAAAAGAATGATAGTACTTGCAGAACTTCTAGGGCCTCATGAAGTAGAGCTAATTCCATTGTAAACAACCACTTTGCGGATATTTTAACAGCCCCTCAAATTTAGGTCTGTCACGTTCTGATCGATAACCATTACGACAAATTTTTTCGAAAAGGTGGACAAGAGAACTGTGACTTTCAAGAAGAGATCGAACAACATTAAATGACAAAGCAACCCAGTGTACGTGAAAAATATGGCCTAGTTTTAATGGCTGAAAGGATACTTCTTGTAAAACACTCTATAGTAGCCTCTGAGTTTTGGGACTTTGATGAAGACTTAGACATTAGGAATCTAAGGAAGTCTGATAAGGTTCACATTTTCCACATCATTCGTAAGATCATGGTCAGCTAGTTCTATTTCGTGGTTCATACAGTACAAGGCAATTAAGCCCTTACTTAAATGATTACGCAGTAAGAGCGGCTATGCCTTTGTAAGATGCAATCATTGTTGATGCACCATCTAGGGAGATACCCAGAAGATGGTTTTAGTGCATCGTGTGTAATTTTATACTTTTCAAGAGGTGCTAACATACTGAAAGTAGCTTTCTCGTGTCTTACTCTCTAGTTCAATAATATTGAAAAAATAATTTCAAGCGGCTCCCTCAAAGGACAAACGCACATATTTTATTAAACAGGTCTTATTGAAAATCGTTGTACTTTCGCCCATCACACACTAATGTTAATATCTGAGTCAATTAGGAAATGAGCAAGATTTTTTTTCTTTTCTTCGGCTATAAACATAAAGATATTTCGGCACGCATGGTCAGGATGAAGCATATTTTCCTGCTGATAAACCTTTATACTCTTATAGTTGGATTTATGGGGGATTTGAATGATCATATCTGTTTAAATATTACGTATGCAGATCTGGGCAACAAACCGTCGTAACTACTTTTTCTTGATGTTGCTTTCCCCACAACTTTTCCCTTTACTCACTCATTTTTCTATACCTTTCTTTTTTTGCTAAGTATGATTTCTACGCATTTCATGTGTGACTTCCTGTTTGTATGATCACGGATTTTATCATTTAGCTTTTTTGTCATTATAAACAAAAACAACAGCTAAAAATGCGCAATCGATTCCCAAATGTTCAATGCTTTCCACTTTAAGTTAACGAACTTCTGGCCAGACTCCGCATATTACCAAGTTTTTATAATTTACAGGCAGCGACAGATTAGTATTTCTTCACTGTTGCAATCATGGTAAAGCAACACCATTCCCCACTATAATTTCAAGATTACTGTTACTCCCATTACTATTCTGAGACTTTTCACAGTTTCAGATCCACTGTGTTTCTCTTTTTTAATTTACAACAAGCATAATTAGTTCTCTCTGCAGACGAGAAACATATTTAAGGCCTACAGCAACATAAGGAATGGTAAATAACATTCCTATTGAGGTATTTTTTTGCAAATGGTCGTGCTCTCTGTCTCAAAAAGGTGTAAGATACTCAATTCTGCACACCTTGATGTAATATATCGATGACAAATGTAATATATGGTGAAGAAATAATTACTTTCATGGAAACTCCAGTATTTTAAGGTATCCATTTTGATGAGATTTTCAACTGGAAAAAATTAGTTTTTGAACTCGTAAAACAGCTCAATGCAGTCAAATTTGCACTTAGAATCACTGAAAATCTGGGCGGAGAGACACGTCAGTACGTTAACATATTTTCTGTAGTTTTATTCAGTAATTCCACGTGGAATAATATTCTGGGGTATTCATCTGTAAGGAAGAAGAGTTTCATTGCTCAGAAACGTGCTGTAAGAAAAATACGTTTTCACCCACGATCATCTTGTAGACATATATTTAAGATGTCACACTTTTTGAATACTGCTTCACAGTGTATGCATTCTCTTTTGAAGTTTGTCCTAAATAAGGCACTGAATTTCAAAAGTCATTCAATATTCCACGTTAAGGTTGACTTTAGTACAAAACGTTGTGCTCAATGATGCCAAAAAAAAAAAAAAATGAAACTGGTTGCCTACCCAGTTACATAAAATATCTGACAGACAACAAAACTAAATTCGAAAAAAGTTTCTCCTTGACGACTCCTTCTGTTCAGTAGTTGAATACCTGTTTACGAAATACACTATGTGATCAAAAGTAACCGGACACCCCCAAAAACATACTTTTTTCATATTAGGTGAAGTCTGCTGCCACCTGCTGCCTGGTACTTCATTATCAGCTACCTGAGTAGTCATTATACATGGTGAGAGAGCAGAATGGGGTGGAACTCACGGACTTCGAACGTGGTCAGGTGATTGGGTGTCACTTGTGTCATACGTCTGTATCTGAGATTTCCATATTCCTAAACAGCCCTAGGCCCATTGTTTCCGATGTGATAGTGAGTGGAAACATGAAACCGTACAGCACAAAAGCGTACAGGCCGAACTTGTCTGTTGACTGTCAGAAACCGGCGACAGTTGAAGAGGGTCGTAATGCGTAATAGGCAGACACCTATCCAGACCATCACACAAGAATTCCAAACTGCATCAGAATGCACTGCAAGTACTATGAAAGTTAGGCGGCAGCTGATAAAACTTGGATTTCACTGTCGAGCGGCTGCTCATAAACCACACATCACGCCGGTAAATGCCAAACGACGCCTCGCTTGGTGTAAAGAGCGTAAAAATTGGACGATTTAACAGTGGAAAAACATTGTGTGGAGTGACGAATCACGGCACACAATGTGGCAAGCCGATGGGTTTGGGGAATGTCCAGTGAACGTCATCTGCCAGCGTGTGTAGTGCCCAACAGTAAAATTCGGAGGCGGTGGTGTTATGGTGTTGTCGTGCTTTTCATGGAGGGGGCTTGCAACCCTTGTTGTTTTGCGTGGCACTATCGGAGCACAGGCCTACATTGATGTTTTAAGCACCTTCTTGCTTCCCATTGTTGAAGAGCTATTCGATAATGGCGATTGCATCTTTCAACACGATCGAGCACCTGTTCATAATGCACGGCCTGTGGCGGAATGGTTACACGACAATAACATCACTGTAACGGACTGTTCTACACAGAGTCCTGACCTGAATCCGATGGAACACCTTTGGGATGTTTTGGAACTCCGACTTCGTGCCAGGCCTCACCGACCGACATCGATACCCCTCCTCAGTGCAGCACTCTGTGAAGAATGGGCTGCCATTCCCCAAGAAACTTCCATCACCTGACTGAACGTATGCCTGCGTGAGTGGAAGCTGTCATCAAGGCTAATGGTGGGCCAACCCCAATTGATTTCCTGCATTACCGATAGAGGGCGCCACGAGCTAGTAAGTCATTTTCAGCCAGGTGTCCGGATACTTTTGATCACTTAGTGTGTGGGCAAGGTAACGGGTAAGAATGATTAATTCACATCTGCATTAAAAATAAATTTATAAATTGTCAGTATATAATCATTATTTACATGTGAATGAGTAATACGTATGGAAAATTACTGCTTCTGCTCCATTACCAAGAATCGCACATATGGTTTGTGGAACATAAAACTAACTAACAAAATACCGTTTCCAAGGGAACACGCAACTGTGGTACGTCTCGTGTGTTTATTATTATGACTGTAATATTAGATGCTCAAATTGTTGAACTTGAGCTTTGAAACATGCTATAACACGATTCTGGATAGACAACGCTGCACTTTGAATTTCATCTGGACTTATTACAGCACAATCTGGTGATGTACGGCGTTCCATGTCTTCGGGAGTCGTCAGTTTTAGCTTGAAAACATCTCCATAGATAAAAGTCAAGAAGTATTAAATTTATGGGTGCAGGCCATTTTATGTAGCCAGAACGACCGACCCAGTGACCACCAAATACGCTGTTAAGACAACTCTGTGTCCAGGCACTTTCAGGCCCATCGGTACCGACCGACCGCCGTATCTTCCTCCGCCAATGACTCCATTGGGGATCTGATATGGAGTGGCGTCGTATCAGTAAACGAGGTCATCCATGTCACTTCTCAGGTACCGCTAAAAGTTGTACTGCCATCGTATCGCTATTTGATCATATTTTTCTTACTCGCCTCTTAAACCAGTATGTGTGTTCCCTTCAATGATTTATGTTCTGGCATTACCTGTTTATTTGAGTCCGAACTCGACTCTGATTTGAGTGGGTGGCAAGGTTTCTATTTAAAATTGTAGCTTCAGTCACGTAATTTGTGATTAAGTAAAAGTCTCGGGTTAATTACGCCTAGCAGTGCGGAATGGAAGTTGATACATCAGTTACTGTAGGAACAAGTGAACTAACGGGCAGGTTCCCAGTTTAGGAGAATATCATACAACAGGGGAGTGCATACGAGAGTTTAGCGGAAAGAGCGAGCCCTGGTTTTTTACAAATACTGTTAGGGTGGGCGAACCACCCCTAAGCACCTATGCAGCGTATGTTAATGTTAGGAAATGAATTAATTGACGGAGTAATGTAGGTAGAGAGGTAAAACTTGACACATGTACTTGAAATGATATGGAGTTTTATTGAAGCCATAAACGTGTGCAGAAACCTGCCAACTGTTTGCGTCGGGCAGCGACACGTCAGTTACGACCGCACTACAGCATCCTCATCAGCAAAATTTGGGCTCCCGAAAATCCTGTAACTGTCGAGGGAACGCCACTGCATGACGAGAAAGTCACGGTGTTTTGTAGATTTACCACATCAATCGTGATCAGACCCTTTTTCTTCGACGAAATGGAGGTGGTTGTTTTAGAAACTGTCAGCGTGACGGGTGCGAGGTACGCCGATACGTTATAGAACCGCATCATCCCTAGCCTGGCTGATCAACAGCTGCTGGAAGGTACTTCATTTATGCAGGGTGGCGCTCCACCTGATATTGTTACGTGTGTAAAAAAACTCTTACGCACATCGTTTGGCGAGGATAGCGAGCAGAGGTGCAATTTCAGTCATGCTTGGCCTGCCAGGTCCCCAGACGTCAATCAGTTTGATTATTAGTTATAAGATTACCAGAAGTCGCAAGGCAACTTCAATTGTCCGACGTCATTAGGGATGCTACAAGATAACATTCTACGGCCATTTCTCACGATACCTACTGATATGCTGTACAGTGCTGTTTACAATATTGTCCCTCACCTACAGGTGTTGTTGACGAATAGCGGCCGACATGTTGCGCAATTGTTAAAAAGAACATCGTCTTTACTAAAAATCAATTATTATACTAATTTTTGCGTTTGTATCCTATGAAGCGCCATCTGTTGGCCATTTTGTGGAT
Organism: Schistocerca cancellata; assembly: GCF_023864275.1. NCBI lineage: Eukaryota > Metazoa > Arthropoda > Insecta > Orthoptera > Acrididae > Schistocerca > Schistocerca cancellata. The sequence goes on from NC_064629.1 coordinate 574,371,678, forward strand.
ATTTTTTTGTTATCATTAAAACTCCATGTCTTTCAAGCATGTGCATCAAATTTGTACCTCTCTACCTACATTATTCCGTGAAGTTTTGAATTTTCAAATGTTAACTGGCTTTATGGGTCATCCTGTATGAGCGAGTACTAGTTGAGTCCATCTTCTGTATGGCGAGGCAGCAGCAGTAGCAGCCAAGGGTCACACGTACCTGCCCTCAGCTGCACTGCCGCCTTGATGACGTAGCCCGTCTCATTAAGCCGAGTCCGCTGCCTGACGTGGACATGCCACATTGCTCGCCGTCACCTAACACCGCAGCGACTCAGCCACACGGCCACTGGCAACCCGCACGCTGACGCTTCACCTCAGTAAGGACGGTACACAAGCTATTCACGCACCTCCCTATTTAGCCGTGCTGGGCACATTAACAAAGGGTTCAGAGATGATCCATTTTGTAAGCTACACGTGTACAGCGCAGTACACACGGGGCAGTTATAAAGTTTTAATTACCATATCGTAAAAATAAAGTTACGTAATTGCTTTTGAAACTTCTTGACAGATCAAAACTGTGTGTCAGACTGGGACTCAAACTCGGAAGCTTAGCTTTTCGTGTGCAAATATCCTACCAGCTGAGCTATCCAGGCACTCACAGCTCTATTTTCGGCAGTAGCTCTCTCTCTCATTCTAAACACCACAGACATTCTCATGTTTGCCTTGCGCGATTAGTATTTTGGAAGAAAAGATAATTACGTACAGCCTGGGTGATTGTTCCAACAACTAATTTTCTCTCCGCCAACGCGTTCGAATGCAGGTATATGTCTGCCATCTTGGTCATGTTTGCCTTGCGCGATTAGTATTTTGGAAGAAAAGATAATTACGTACAGCCTGGGTGATTGTTCCAACAACTAATTTTCTCTCCGCCAACGCGTTCGAATGCAGGTATATGTCTGCCATCTTGGTACGCACTGAAATCCACACGCCACACTGCTAAAGGAACAAATGCAGATGTAGAAAAGCAAATGCTATGATCCTTCTTCACTCTATAAAAGGACAGCGTCATCTTGTATTGGGACCTCTAGCAACTTCCTGCGGTATTGTAGCGCGGGGATTTCACTCTGTATCATGGCAGTAGACGCCCATCTATTGTATAAACAAACAAAAAAGTATCGAGTAGTGTTATTTTCTCCAGTTTCGTGGCGATAATTATAACTCTGACTACCGCCCGTACATCTATATCTACATTTACATCCATACTCTGCAAACGAGTGCAAAATGCATGGACGAGGCTACATCGAATTGTATGAGTTATCGGAGCTTTTTCCCGTTCTATTCACGTATTGCAAGTGAGAAGAATGACTGTTTAATGCTTCTGTGCGTGGCGGGTTTAATCCATACAAATTATAAAAATGAATGTATGTCTGTTCCACAACTCCTCCTAAACCACTGGACCAGTTTCAACCAAACTTGGTACACCAATCATTAATGTCTGGAAATGATCACTGTGAGGGCTGCAAAAGCAGTGTAGCCCACGACGCGAGGATACCCATATTTTAGTTATCTTGTATTTAAGAATGAGAGCACTTATAAACTTGCAAAAGAATTTTCACATAATTATAGTTTTTTATGAAACTTTTTAACGCTGACAACCCTCACAAAATGATGAAAGGAAAGTTTGTTGCTTACTACATTCTCGCTTTTCATGCAGTAAACCTGCCGCTTAAGTATGACATTTTAATTTGTTATATATTTACTGCTAATTCTACTCGTGACACATTTTGCAGACAGTATTCACAAATACCACTAAATGTACCAGAAAAATTAAATCATCGTACGACACTTAGTTCAGGAGATATGATGCCAAATACGAGATGCGTGAAAACTGCTACATCATACATGACGTTTTAATTGATTATTTCTTTGTTACTACCTCTTTTTGCAACATATTTCGCAGAATTTATTCGCATATGCCATTGCATGTACCTAGAAAAATATATCATTGTACAGCATGTAGTTCAGATGATACGACGTCATAAACATTAAGCTGCGTGAAAATGAAACTGCAGGGTGGCATTCACTAGACATATAGGTGGAATGTGTGTACAAATATGCGTGAAATTTGTTAAATATCTGTGAAATATATTTGACATGTGCATCTGTGGGCAAAGCCACAGGTAGAAAGCTCATCCTAGCCCCCAGAAAAATTCCAATCAAATTTTATACACTTATTAATTACAGACTGGAAAGAAATACTGTAAGGGGTAAGAACAACCAGCCTCCTATTGGGTTGAGTGTGGCAATGTGGAGAAAAAGGGAGGATGAGATGGGCAGACAGCGAGAGGAATAGAGGAGACAGGCAGAGATAAAAGACAGGAGAAGAGAAGATGGACAGAAATAGAAGAGTGGGAAATGATCCATCGGCTTAATATTGTGTGCCAGGTCATTAATATATAACATGAACACCAAGGGACCCAACACACTTGCCTGGAGCATGCCTGAAGTTACTTCCTCATCTGCCAAGGACTCTCCATCCAAGATAACATTCTGTGTCCTACCTACCAAAAATCCTCAATCCAGTCACAAATTTAGCTTTATACACCATACATCGTACTTCTGGTAATAAGCACAGGTGTGGTACTGAACCAAATGTTTTTTAGAAATCGAAGCCGGCCGCTGTGGCCGAGAGGTTCTAGGCGCTTCAGTCCGGAACCGCGCTACTGTTTCGGTCGCAGGTTCGAATCCTACCTCGGGCATGGATGTGTGTGATGTCCTTGGGTTAGTTGGGTTTAAGTAGTTCTAAGTCTAGGGGACTGATGACCTCAGATGTCAAGTCCCATAGTTCTTAGAGCCATTTGAACCATTTGCTTAGCGCCATTTTTAGAAATCGAGAAATACTACAGCTACCTGACAGTATGTAGACAGGGTGGGTACTGAGGCCACCGATGACGTCATTTGATTTCGCTACCTCTTCCCCCTCCATGCCTCTGACAAGGGCCAGTTGCCCTATGTATAAAATGGTGGGAAATTAATAAAAATGTAGGAAATTAAAAAAGTAACTAGGGGTTTCCCCCATTCCTATGGTGCCACTGTTGAGGTTGGGCTGTTATCTTAAGTATAAATTGGCGGGAAATTAAACAATCCAAGAAATTAAACAATCCAATCTTTTGGAGACAGTTGACCTCTGCTAAGGGCTGAATCGGTCTCCAATCGAGCACATATGGGACATCATTGGACGACAACTCCATCGTCATCCACAAACAGCATTAACTGTCTCTGTATTGACCGACCAGTGTCACAGGCATGGAACTCCATCCCACAAACTGACATCCGACACCTGTAGAACACAATACACGCACGTTTGCATTCAACGTTCTGGCGGTTACACTGGTTACAAATAAATCAGCATTTCACATTTTCCTTGGCTTATCTTGCGCTTACATTAATCTATGATCTTGCAATGTTAATCATTTAAATATGTTACCTAGACAAATGTATGTCCGAAATTTCTTTACTCTACATTAATCATTTTTTGGTGTTGCGAATATTTTTCGTCAGTGTATGTGTACAGGGTCCCCCCCCCCCCCCAAAAAAAAAAATCACCGATAAATTTTAGGGACAGGTTCATTATAAGGTACTGTTTCTCAAGGGACAGGTTCCTTTTAAGTAAGAAATGTCTAGTATACATGGGTTCTAAAATACATACCTTAAGAGGCTTAAGCACTCGTCCATCTTCGCTAGAGTGAAACACAACTCTCCCTACTGAGCAAATGCGGACAGATCTTAAGGTATGCATTTTAGAGACTTTGTTTCTTGTTTTGGTTGATACTGCCTTCTCTCAAATACGAAAAGCAAAGGTCTTGCAGAAGAAGAGATGTGTTTCATAGTATTGAAGATTACAAGTGCTCATGCCTCTCAAGATATGCACTTTAGAGCCCTTTTTACTGGACTTTTTCTTGTTTTGGTGTAAGGAGCCTGTACCAAAAGTAGTTTGTCGCTGTGTTTATTTGGTACACCTTATATGAAAAACCGCTTAATATGCTTTGCCCTCCCTATAATTCACTAGATAGGAATTTCTGGTCTGCCTTCAGCGCTGTTTGTAGTACACTCGAAAAGTATCACTTCTCAAGAAATTGAAAAAAATGTTCCACACAATATACAAATACTGTCGACATAAGAACAAAACCGTTCATAAAATAATAAACGAACCTCCAGATGTAGTAATCAAAGAATGTACTGATTCAAAACCGGTAGAATTCAATCAGGGAATAAAGAAGCCTGAAGATGATAGTCGTACATTAAATAGTGTCTCTGTTAGACCATCATCCACCTAAAATGTGATTTAAGTCGTGTGATCGATGTAGTGCAGTTGGTTTAGTCTTAGATTCCGCATAGAGTTGTGGTAACATGGCCATTCCATAGATTCCAAGTGATGATTTCAGTTATCAATGTGCAACCAGTGAGGTAGCATCACCATAATGAAATGTCTTGCTCCAACTAAACAGTCAGCATATTGTAAGAAGCATTAATGTTCATTTGTATATGCATATGTGTAGTGTAACTCATTTTATTTTCTTATTTCCATGTTCAAGAGTTCAATGTTGGTATGTGTCTTTTTCGACTTAGCATCCCTCGAAAGCCCTGTTGCAGTGTAACATTAGGCTGGATCCATATCTTATGTGCCCAGACATCGACTCCGAAATCGATCGGAAATATCTGCAAGTAACCACACAGCTGAGTCCATATAAAGTTTTGCATATTCCTATAAACTAGGGATGTGGAACACCTGCCATACACTCACCACATTGCCATACTCCGCATCCCATATGACAGTGCCTGAAAGCTTTCTGGAGAATGCGGTTATATCGGGTAGAGTGGTTTCACTGAATTTCTCATGTGAATCCAGATATTCGTATAGGAAAACCCCCTTCTTCGTTACGAGTTGAGACTTAACAACATCGGGATCCGCAGCTTGTGTGAGATTTAAATCCCCCTGACATATGGCATCAGCAGGTTTTTGTAGTGGTGTCTGCAAGAATCACAGTGAGTCGAGGAACCTCAGTGTGACTGTCATGGTGATTCTGCTTGAAAACGAAATGTATCTCTGGGCGATGGCTGGTAGGAAACTAACCCAATCTCTGTTCAGCCAAGGGCTCAACTAGGAAGAGAGCACCATACTGTGGATGAAAACAGGTATGTGTCAAGGGAGTTGGTAATTCAAGTTCCATGGACTGTGTGCAACACGGGGAATTTGTTGGTTAGATGGTAGTGATCCCTACTTAGTGTTTCCGCTCTTTAATCTAATGGCTGCCCACAAATATAGCAATCAGCTGCGTTCTTATACAGTAATTTATCCTCCTGCGTTTTGGTCATACATTGAAGCGCAAAAGAAACTGCTATAGGTATGCGTATTCAAATACAGACATAAGTAAACAGGCAGAATACGGCGCTGCGGTCGGCAACGCCTATGTAAGCGTCTGGCGCACTTGTTAAATCTGTTACTGCTGCTATAATGGCAGGTTATCAAGATTTAAGTGAGTTTGAACGTGGTGTTATAGTCGGCACACGAGCGGTGGGACACATCATATCCGATGTTGCGATGAAGTGGGGATTTTCCCGTACGACCATTTCACCATTGTACCGTGAATATCAGGAAACCGTAAAACATCAAATCTCTGATGTCACTGCGGCCGGAAAAAGATCCTGCAAGAACGGGAGCAACGACGATTGAAGTGCAACCCTTCCGAAAGTTGCTGCAGATTTCAGTGCTGGCCCATCAACAAGTGTCAGTGTGCGAACCATTCAACGAAACATCTTCGATATTGGCTTTCGGAGCCGAAGGCCCACTCGTATACTCTTCATGACTGCACGACACAAAGCTTCGCGCCTCGCCTGGGCCCGTCAACAACTACACTGGGCTGTTGATGACTGGAAACATGTTGCCTGGTTGGACGAGTCTCGTTTGAAATTGTATCGAAAGGAGGGACGTGTACGGGTATGGAGACAACCTCAAGAATCCATGGACACAGCATTTAAGCAGGGTACTGTTCAAGCTGCTGGAGGCTCTGTAATGGCGTGCGGCATGTGCATTTGGGGTGATATGGGACCCATGATACTACTCTAACAGGTAACACGTACGTAATCATCCAGTCTGATTACCTGCGTCCATTCATGTCGATTGTGCATTCTGTCAGACTTGGACAATTCCAGCAGGACAATGCGACACCCCTCACGCCCAGAATTGCTAGAGAGTAGCTCCAGAAACGCTCTTATGAGTTTAAACACTTCCGCTGGCCACCAAACTCCAATGGCATGAACATTATTGAGCATATCCAGGATGCCTTGCAACGTGCTGTTCAGAAGAGATCTCCACCCCCTTGTACACTTACGGACTTATAGACAGCCCTGGAGGATTCATGGTGTCAATTCCGTCCAGCAGGGATGAGTTAGAACGTCGACTTTTCCCCAGAATCCAGCTCCCAATAGCACTACCTTCTCTGGTGTCGGGCCTTGAGGAACATTGGGCCACCATTCCACGACGAAACCTCAGACACCTCGTTGAAAGCATCCTCAGTAGAAATGAAGCCATTGTAAGTTTAAAGGTTGACACTTACCATATTAATGTCTACTAATTTTTGTTTGGATACTTTTTATGAGATAGTGTATGTGGTACCTGGTATCTACATACATATCAAGCAATTCCTGTAAATTACGGGCCAGTGGTTTGTGGGCGCATAACTGGCGCACAATAGAATCCCATATGAGTTCCATCGCTCCTACTGGAAGATGACACTGCCGTCGTTGAAAACGTCTAGCATAAAGCGATGCAGGTGGTCGTAATAATGTTAATGTAGTCCACGGCTGTCATGGCGCCTTCGATTACCACCACAGACTCCGTGGAGCTCAGGCGAATGTCGCCTAAAGCATAATACCTCCCCCCACCATTCTGTATCCGTGGCACACTGCATTTATCGAGTAGCCGTTCATCTGGATGACAACGTATCTAAGCACGGCCGTTGACATGTTTTAACGGGAAACGTGTTTCATCCGGCCAGGTTACACGTTTCTACTGATCCAGTCTCTATGATTCTGTGTCCAATCCAGTCGCAGTTAACGATGTCGTTCCGTCAACATAAGAAGACATGGGGTTCGTCTTCTAAGGAGCCTCATGTTCAGCTGTGTGCCCTGAATGATGTGCTCCGTAACAGATGTGCCTGGACCACCACTGTACTCTGTCGTTATATTTGCCACAGATCGCCGCAAATCCTACATGACAGAGTGGGCAATCGTCTGACCTTCATGTTCTGTGATGAGGTGTGAACGTCCAACACCTTTTGACCAACTCGTGGTTCCACCGTGCTTCAACCGCTTTCACTAGATGCGCATAACAGCGGCACGCAAACAAGGGACTGTTTGCGAGATGCTGTTCCCAGGCGCAGGTTGTATCAATTTGTCCTTTGTCAAAGTCGCTTATTTCAGTGAATTTCCCAAATTTGCGGCCCATCTCGTCTCAAGAATGAGTAGACTCCACATTCGTCTCTGTTCCTCTCATGCTCGTATACTCTCCTTGCCGCGTCATGTGCTCGCAAAACAAGCAGGTGGCAATCAGTTTCGTGGTAAGAACTGGTAATAATGTTTTGGGTAATCAGTGTGTGTCCACTCACGCGCATATGTCGAAAAACCGCACCACATCAGAAACTGAAAATCTTAGACGCTTAAATCTTGGACGACACTAAGGAGTTTTCTTTGAATTTAAGCATAATCAAGTTATATGATTGGTTATGGTACACACACGAAGCACCCGTATCTTAACTATGACCGGTCTTATCCTGGCAAATAGAGTGCAGTTGCGAAGTTTATGAATAAATGAATCGATAAAGAGTTCAAAGTCGATCCTAAAATAAATCCGGATGATTATTGTATCAGAAACAGTATTGGGAGACGTAACAACTACAGTTTCCTAATCAACTACAGTTTCCTAAATCACCATTTCACCACAACCCAGCGAAAGTAATTAGTGAGCGAATGAATTCTTCTGCATTGTCTAGAAGTACTCGCGCACCTTCATAATTAAGTTTATAATGTTCAGCGCATAAGTGGACCAGCTTAAACAATTTAGGCGACATTCATACCAGTGAACTAGCATCAGACCTATCTTTCGAAACCAGGGACTTGGTACAAGCAGGCACGTATCGAAAGACCAAGGATCATTTCTGCTGAATACGTAAGTTCATTTCAAAAAATTGCAGCTACACTTCATGACAATTAGAACGAAGTACCACAGTACCATTCCTATGATCACTAATAAGCCATAAAAATACGTTCATCTGCTTAATAGCTTGTTTGTCTGTCTTTAGAACGAAATACATCACTGATTTTGTGTATCATGGATCCGACAGTTGGTTGGTAGGTTTTTGGAGGTATGCGGCACTAGATGTTTACGCACAGGTCATATAATTCGCTTAAATAACGGGCTGCTGATTTGCGTACGCGGTGATGGCACCCGATAGCGACCCAGGTGGGTTGCATAGGATTTACATCAGGCGAATTTGCTGCCGAGACATCAACGTGAGTTCACTACAATGCTCCTAAAACCACTATAGTACGGGTCTGGCTCCGAGACACGGACAATTATACTGATGAAAGATGAAATTGCCGTCGGGGAAGAGATCAAGCATGAAGGGATGCAGGTGGTTCGCTGCTGTTAGCGTGTCCTAAATTTAGCATGATACTGCGCCCACCAGCCTGCGTCCGTAGCTCGCTGAAATTTTCGAGCCGCCGTTCACTTCTTTGACAGCATTTGTGGAGGCGGACCATAGATCTAGTGTAGCAAAAATGCGATCCACCCGAAGAGCCTGCATGTTTCCATTGATTGACGGTCGAATTCCGGTAGTCTCGTGCCCAATGCAATCGTAATTGACGATGACATTGCGTCAAGATGTGGACAAGTAGGGGTGGTCTGCCGCGGAGCTGCATGTTCAGCAGTACATGATGAACGTTGTGTTCCGAAACATTTGTACGTGCGCCAGCAGCTTCGCCGTTTTCGAGACACTCGTTCACAGGCTCTGCGTAATAATAATCTGCCCTTTGTCAAAGTCGCTTATCTCAATGGAGTTCGCCATTTGCAGCCTATATTGTCGCTAGTGTGATCCATCGATCGTGTCTGCTCTGCTTACATACTTTTTCTACCGCGTCACGTGCTCACAAATCCCACAAGCGGCATCCAACGGCAAGGTAGGCAGTGATCATAAAGTTTTGGCTTATCAGTGTATTATTTGTCATAGGAATTATTCACTGCTCAGCATAAATCACGATTTTTGCTAAGTCCCAAGCGAAATTTAGAAGTATCGAAGAACTGCAGACTATCGACGATGTTAGCGAACGCATCTGTATCTCTCTTAAACGACACTGACCCACTGATATCACTTCGACCAATTAGCCCGGCTGTCTACGCAAGACGCAGTGCGCTCCACGAAACCAACTGCCCTCGTCCCTCGAAGCTTCCTGCCTTTAGGCTACAAATCTTCTTGGTTTCTTACTTCATAAATCTGCTTCAGGACACGTGTTACCGGTAAAAAATAAATTATCTAAACGAAACGCCTTACACAAAAGTTACAAGTGGTGTAGCATGCGTGCTATTAATACAGGAAAACAAGAGTAACTGGTAAATTCTATGTTAACTAATAAATGATATCTACTTTTCTAACGCTGTTCATAGTTGTACATAATTATCCTATAAAAGAAACACATGTATATAATTTGATGAGTATGTGTGTGTAGTTTCTTTCTCATAGAAAACTCCCTCTGTTCAAGTATTTAGATTGGTGATATCTTTCATCGTACTCTCGTAATTTATCTTATTTAATTTTAAACTTATTATTTATGAATTTTTCTTTGTAAATGTGATTATATTATATCTTTCTGAAAGCGTATTATGATAATTTAGTACTTCTGATTTGATATTGTGTTGGGTGTCAAGACGTTTTCTTACTGCTCCTCCATTATATATCAATCAATTGTGTATTTGTAATACTTCGCACTTTTTGGGCCAGCCTGGAAAATCATAATGCAGTTATAAATTGACAGCTTTTACAACCAGCTATCCACCGACGTCTTGATATTTAAAATGTGATGACTACTTTTTGTGTGAATTATTTTACACGTGTCAGCATAATTTTCTATCTTTTAATAGAGCTGACAGATCGAGAAGCCGTCCTTACCAGTAATTCTGTTTCTGAATCCTCTATGAGCAGGTTTTACTTATTGTGTAGAGAGTCTGAATATTAATTCTTGTACTCGGCCATACTGCCCTTGTTAAGTTCGGATTTTCCGAAACATCAGTGCTAGTGGGTGTAGGCTATACAGTTTTCATCGATGTGACCGCCTGGTCGCCGGGTGCAGCCTGAGTGCACTCTTCAGCACGCTAATATTCAGCTACTTTAGCGTATGCTTGACTAAGCAGAGTCCTCTGGCCGAATGTGCCAACTTTCGCCCATTCCGCGAATCCATTACATGAATAAGTGAATGATTTGATTTTCTGTTCATTTGCAATTGTGAACACTTGCTATTTTCAGTTAATCACCTAAAGACTGTTACATCGCATTTGCAGACTTGATCTGCTACAAGATCCTGTCAAAAATCTGTTCTTGATAATGTGACACTCAACTGATTAAATATAATTAATAAACTATTTATAAAGGCGCAAGTTAGTGATCAAATATTATTCCAAAGGAGAAGTTGATGGTCTTTTCATCAGAATACTTAACAAAACTATATAAAATAATTTTGTATTTATGTATGAGGAATTGTGTTCTCGTAATTAGGATAGTGAGAGATTTTCACAAATGTATCAGGTTATTTTAAAACAATGAGAGTGGAAAAAACATGTTAATTACTTCATTAAAGATCACATAAAGCTATATAAACCATATGAAAATAGCCTTCAAGGTATTAGATATGACAGGCACACCTTTGGAATTAAAGGTGATCTCTTATGATAAATGTTTAATATAAATAGAACTTATGATTATTATCAGAAATAAATCTTTCAGATAAACAGATATTAGAATTAAAATTCATAATATATTATGATTGCATTTATATGTTTTAAATAATATTCCATTAAATGTAGTCCAAATACATGTTATATTGTCCTTAAAAATATTAATTAAAAACCGTTCTTTTCATGTAAAGGTTTTAATAAAGCCTGAAAAAGAAAATTAGCTACTTGAATTAACAAGCTACGTAATACTCAAACAAACCTGTAAAACGGAATGTCAGACATCCAGAAAATATACAACATTTCAGACACTTTTATGAACAATACTTGTTACTTACAAGAAGGCGACAGAGATATTTCATTTTAAAAGAAAAAAAAAAGTTTTTAGAACAGGTATCGAAAATTGTTTACCTTCTTTGAGGCAAACGAAAAGTAATTGTAAGCTAAATGCAAGTTTTTCATCAGATCATTTTGCGACAGAATAAGAATGTGCAATTCATCAAGAAAAGAATATTATGACTAAAAAGTATGAAATAATTGGAATTGGACAAAATTTCCATATGGTTTTCTGGCCTATCTTATAGACTGCAGTTTTGGTATCATTAGGATGAAAACTAGGTCTTGTAACACACGTCACCCTATAGCATAACAGGTAGGCGCAAGCTTTGGAGAAGTAGACCCGGGCCAGAAATTTCGAATTTTTATACCTGTCAGCAAGACAATGGTTTTGCGGCGGACTCTCACATGTATTTGGGTGCATACTGGAGTGCTTCTGCCCCTAGCCTGCTTATGCTTATAGTATAAAACACACGGTGCAAGCAGTATAAGAACTTACCAAGTGCCGTTGATGATGCTCACCAAAGTCTGAATCTATACGTCTAGACAAAGCAACACTATATCTTGTACTAGATCACTAAAAATATCATATGATTTACCTATAACACATTTGCTGTCATTTTGTGAAAGGATACCAGAGGGAAACACTAAGCAATACTTCCTATTTACCGTATCTTAGCACTTCCTTTACAACAAAAAAATCATATTAAAACAGCAATAACTCTGAACTTTTTTGGGAAAGCGTTAGAAGCAGGAAAGAATCCGAAAAGAATGTATGCCAGGAATACGTTTACTGAACACAGGATATAATGTACTTACCAAAACAATCACAAGACGGATAACAGAAATTGAAGAAGTTCTATTTGACAAATAGCAAGATAGATTCCACAATTTCGTTCCCTTATCTAAGCTGTATGAAGCTTTTAACAGATCATCGAGAAGCACCGAAGCTATAATTGGGAAACAGACATTTCGTTCATATGTTACAACACTACGTTTGGAAATATTAAACCTGCCCGTACTACCCGTTTTCTTTGATGCATGAAGTCATCAAAATAGTGGTTATAAACTCATGTAAAGAGTTAGATTAAGCCTTTGGAGAAAAGAGCAGTAGTTGCATGAATATCAAGAGGTCAGATGGCGAGCCATAACTAAGCAGAGAAGCCGGGACTGGAAGGTGGAAGGAATATATATTGAATGCTTATACAAAGAAACGAACTTGAGTAAAATACTATGTAAAGGGAAGAGAAACTAGATGAAGAACAGCTGTTGGTATTATACTGTGAGAAGAATTCGAGAGAATAGTGAAAGATGTATGCTGGAAAAGACACCTAAAGTAGACGGCATTATGTCAGAATTATTGTGATTCTTAGGATATCAAAAGCAAAACTGTTTCACCTGGTATAGAATATATGTGAAACAGATGAAATGTCCTCACATTTCAAGAAGAATGTAACAATTCCAAAGGCAGATGCAGACATGTATAATATTAGAGACCTATAAGTTTAAAAAGTCATCGTTGCAAAATACTGACATAAATTGTGTACAAAAGAATGAGAACACTGGTAGAAACCGACCTCGGAGGAAATTGGTTTGTGTTGCAGAAATACGTAGGAAGACACAAAGCACTGCTGACCCTACGAATTATCTTAGTCCAATGGTCGTCAAACCTTTTTGCTCCAGAGCAAATACAGATGCACCTCGGGCCGCATGTGTAACCTAAACAAATTAGTATGTTATGAACTCCAACAGACATGCTGTAGCAAGTGCACGGTAAGCTATCCTCCCGCGTCCAAGCACTCATAGCCAAAAAATGGTTCAAATGGCTCTGAGCGCTATGGGACTTAACTTCTGAGGTCATCAGTCCCCTAGAACTTAGAACTACTTAAACCTAACTAACCTAAGGACATCACACACATCCATGCTCGAGGCAGGATTCGAACCTGCGACCGTAGCGGTAGCGCGGTTCCAGACTGTAGCGCCTAGAACCCCAGCCGGCACTCAGAACCAAAAGTCGACGAAGTATTGTTGTGTTGTCTGAGTGAGTGGATGATTAATTGATTAATAACAGTAATTGTAATTATATTTAAATGGATTATGTAATGTGAGACATGATCACAAATGTGTGCTAAGTGCTTTGGATACTATTTTATTCTACACACTGTGTTGTGCTGCGACACCCATAATTCAGTTTCCTTACCGGTGCTACAAATCTGTACAGTATTTGAAGACGACCATTTCCGTAATGTGCTATCAACGAATTGAAGTTACTTCAGTAACAAAATTAATATCGTGGCAGCCAGTACTAGAAGATAAACAATAAAACATTCCCCTTTTCACATCCTGTAACCCCGCAGTGTCTGCACTGCTTATCCCTTGCCCCTGAGGTTAAGTTGCCAAGTTTACTTAAGTCACCAACGTCAATTAAAATTAAACACATCTTCAAATATTACTGTCTCTGTAAGTATATTTATTTGTTAGGAACGGGAAAACTACACTTCCTAAGAAGCTGTTAACGTTTGTTGTAGTTTCTGGATTGTGCTGTTAGTTCCTAGATGCACACGATTATGAAATACGACTGACAACCACGGACCGCACGAACACTTGACGACCACTGTCTTAGACGGTACACTGAAGAATGACATACATATTTTTATAGTATTTGAAAATTTCGTGAAATGTCTTAATGTTGATCGCAGCAAACTGATATAAATTACGAAAGTAGGGTATAATATAACACAGGAACGAAAGTTTATCGACAACATGTACTATCATGCGCAAACGTATCCGAACGACCTGAATGCTGATCCGCCTGATTTGCATGCAACCAACATAACGTAGCTGTCCAGCGGGTTCTCTAATCGCTTTCGGTACAGTCGTTCGACTATACAAAATGAATACCACGAGAGACACTAGACAACACCGTTCTTTAAGGCAACAGTGCGATGTAACATCACACCACAATACTGCAAAATCTAGAAAAACACTTAATTAGAGATGAGTTAGTCCCTAATGCTTGTACAGCTTACAATGATTTTCAGAAGCGTTACCATCTCATTACAATATGCAACAACTAACTACGGCACATAAACTATGTAGCAAATCGTTAAACAAAGTAAATATTTGCATGAACAAGATATTCTGAGACAACGTCTGGACTAATAAAGATCCATGACAGTTCGAAGTATTTTTCCACTCTATAAGATTTTCCAGCAACTGCTACATTTCCCAGTGATGAATGGTTTTGCATAAACTGGTCGTTAAAGGAACGAGTTAAAGAAAACGCGATAAACAGCTGTAAACGCTCTATAGAAACCGCAATATTAATGGAGTATAATCAGTAACTTCACTGTACTAATTATTCATGAAGAATTGTTTGCCCACATGTTTGAACTATAAATGACATGACGAAATTTTCAATTCTGGATCTGGACAGAAACCCAGCAGACGTAACCACTACTAACTAAAATACAATTTCGCACCTGCCCAGAACTTGATCAAGGCAACGATCATTAGTGCTGACTAGCCGTAAAGAGACGTGACATATAAAGGTTTTCACCAGTATTAGTTAACACATCTGAACTTGAAACGAAATGACGAAATTATTTCTACTACATCAAATAAAATTATCGCACTGTTAAATAACCACAAAAGGCATTTAATATACTCTCTTTCACAAGCAACCAAGTATGCATGTTCTGAAAATTTGAATGCTATGATTTAAAATGTTGTGACGGAACCCGACGCGTAATGTTGCTGTTTCCCATCCATAAATAGAAATTAAGTATCAACTGATTGCTCACCAGTAGTGAGATGTTCGCAATTTCACTAGAAACAACTGTACCTATCGTTATTGTTGACTATTCATGAATAGACATTAAATATGCAAATTATTTTTCGATGGTAGGTCAGTGTGCACATGCTAGGGCGTAAAATGAAATTATGAATATGTTTGTGCTGGACCAGGATTGCAACCCAGATACGTTCAATTCCTAGAGATCCAAATTCTAATTCCAGTCGAGGACCAAAAACTGCAACGACTCAAGTTCAAATTAAATATGAACACTGTGTACGAAATAACTGTTCCTAACTTAAATGAAATAATCTTTTTAGTGCTAGTTTACAGGCGACAGAGTTTGTGCCTTCGGTAGCTGCCGCCTTTGTTATGGCGCCATTTAAACAGGCTCTGACGCTGTTGGTAGTGAAGGGATATTGTGCTTAACGCGGATTCTGAACCACTGTGCGACCTAACATTCTGGACTTGTCGTTACCATAGGTGAATTAAATGTTTTCGTGAATGTTAAAAATGGACACCATGAGTGAGAATCGAACCTATACCCCGCAATTATCGAACTACGATCAACACAGCAGACCACTGACACTCACAGCTGCGCCTAGAAGCTGTGGAAAAATACGGCTCTCTCGATAAACTGGTTAATTACCTGCTAGTCTCTAATGCGGGTATTATTCTAATCTCATGACTGTATGATATAAGGACCATTCTAGTCTTCATAGCTCCGATTTGATGCCAATATGAAATGTTTTCTACGACAACTAAAGTTTTAGATCGAGAAATACAACTGCAGTATCTGAGGTTACCAGATAATTCGATGATTACTGTCATGATTGCTATTATTCTCTTCATTATGCTGCTTCTACACATGTGACTGAAGGTAAGGTATATACTCTTTGATCATTTTTTGAACCATCAAAGCGAATATAGTAATTAAGTAATTCCTTCCATGTACAGAGAATACTTTTCGATTTAGTGTCGGAAATCTCTAATTCTTCGTTAATGACATTAAAATTAAATTAAACACTAAAACCTTTATTTGCAAGCAGAAATAGTGTTGCTTTTCTTTATTTATTTGCGGTTAGCAACGATGCTTGTAAAATGCGAAATCTGGAGGTAAAACACTATTCAAAATGCAGGGATGTTAATGTCTGCCGGTAATTGTCAAGTGTATTACTCGTATTTACGGATGACTTGGTCAGACTGTTGTGAATCATATGGGAGTTACATTGCTGCTGATTAATATATTTTTCATTTTTGTGGGTCGTGTTTAATAAACTACCGAAAAGACCATATGCATTATGCAATGTAGTAATAAAAATTGATTACAACTTATCATGATAACGGTACAAAAAGTCTGCCTTCTTAAGGCAAAATACCCCATATCATTACGAATTAGCAAGAGAAAGTTAAGAAACCGTTCATTGCCACACTTAAGTCAATATTATTGACAGAAACAGAATAAAAGGGATTAACATGTGTGCAATTCTGTAAATGTTGTGTCTATACATCCACAGACTAGAGAATAGAGGTAACGATATAATGGCACAAAGGTTTTCATTCGATGTCTTTACAGATTGTTGATCTGCCTTCGAGATTCTATTTTACAGAGGAGGTAAAAGTATTGTTGCCACGAGTATTTGAACTGACAGCAAGCACAGTTTGCAATTTCATCTCCAAACACTTTAGACTTAGGTTAGCAGCCATCTGCCACAAACCTTCCCTCCTTGTCGCCTCAACCGTAGATTCGTCAGCTAAACAGCGACGTAAATAGCAAAACCAGCTGCGATTTCTGTTGAAACGAGCTTCCTGGAATCAAAATTATTCATTTGATACCTTCTATATCATCCTCTAAGGGAGAATCATTGAGGATATTTAATGAGAATGAGAAAATGCTAGTGAGTGAATTTAGAAGGAAACTTTTGCACCAGTCCAGGAAGTAATTCGAGGACCACATTGCTGCCAAACGTATGCTGCAATGTTGCCAATTCTCCATTATACTGGTGACAGTCATAAGACGCCTGCCAACGTGAAAAGTCCCTTCAGTTTGTAACCATAGGACAAGCTCACGCAACACATACATGGCAGGGCCGGCGTTGGCGCTATCGCCGTTTGCTACCACTTTGAGGGGGACCTGAATTAACAAACGTAAAGGTCAATTAGCTACAGATTGCAACTTGAACGTCAGATATCAATATCGGGGGAATAATTTACAGGACCCTCTTTTTGAGTATCTGTAGTATCAATTTTTGTTATTGTGTCTTATAAGAACTGCAAACTAAAAAAAAAATAATCATCCAGAAGCGATTACGTTCTGTCGTATCACCTGACGTTGTTAACAGAATGAGTAAAGAATATTCTTTTTGCCGTTAAATACGTGAAAATAATTTTTATTACGTAGGATTTCTTTGGCACTACTGCTGACACATAATAAAACAAATGAAACCACAACATGACACTGATTACAAAACGCGAACATCAACAAAGACATTTCACGAACTGCGTATAACACATTATTTCATCTACATCCATATTTCACAAGCCACATTAAGGTATGTGATACAGGGCACTTTCTACATCACTATCACTTCTCCAATTGTTTCCTCCGGCACGAGTGTTTCGTGGGATGGACGATTGCTGGTAAGCATCTTTGTGCATTCTAATCTCTCCAATTTTATCCTCACGGTCTTTCAGCGAGATATAAGTAGGAGGAAGCAATTTATTGCCCGGCTATTCAAGTTATCTACGGTCTAGGTATTAAACAGTAGACCATACCGCCGTGGAGGCTGCCTCTTTCGAAGCGTCTTCAGCTGTAATTGAATGAACAATTCTCTGACGCTTTCGTGCTTACTAAATAATCCAGTGACTAAAGGATTACTTGAATATTCTCTATTTTGGCTATCCTCCCTGGTACTTACAATGATGAGCAGTATATAAGTATTGGTCAAACGATTGTAAGAAGTCAAGATTGTAAGAAGTCAAGGTACATGGCATCTACCTGGTCACCTGTGTCTACTGTTTTTTGGAATCTTGTGGGCGAACAGAGCGTTCTGAGTTGCACACGATCCTTGTTTACAGAAGTCGTGTTGATTCTTTCAGAGTAGATTTTGAAACTCCTAAACTTGTTTAATGTGCGAGTATGAAACATATTACGAAGTTCTACAACAGACCGACGTTAGAAATGTAGACCTAAAGTTTTGTGCATCTTTCCGACGACCCTTCCTGAAAATGAGAATAACCTGTGCTTTTTTTTCAATCATTAGGATGGCTCATCAGGACATCTACGGTACAATGATGTTAGGAAAGGAGCAAGTTCTTTCGCATACTTTGTGTATAATACAGTTGGTATACTTGCAGGTGCAGTGCCAATTCTTCTGATGAGTGATTTCTGTAGCTTAACTATCCCGTGGTCACGTAGTTCTATATCTATTTTGTCGTTCATGCGATGATTTATAGGGGGGACGATGTTTTGTTTACAGAAGTAACTAAAGTCCATATTTAGTATGCCCTATACTTAGAAAAATGAAATACAACTTATCACAATAAAGGTAAAAAAAAGTCTGTCTGATTAATTCAAAGTACCCCAAGTCGTTAAGGATTATCAACAGATTATGTAAATTCGGCCGCGAAATGCTCTTTGTCTATGTTCAGTCCACAGTCATACAGGAGCGTTACAGAACTACCACTAATGTTTGGAATTTAGCTGTGTGTGCAGATACATAAAGTACAAGTAAAGGAATAAATCCGAAAATTGTTGATTTGTAATGATATGGCACGGGAAAATACATTTTCTTTACCATTTGTTATCCATCTTCCTGTCTTTCCGTCTGCTAAGACGTCTAGTTCTCAGGACATATAAATACACTCCTGGAAATGGAAAAAAGAACACATTGACATCGGTGTGTCAGACCCACCATACTTGCTCCGGACACTGCGAGAGGGCTGTACAAGCAATGATCACACGCACGGCACAGCGGACACACCAGGAACCGCGGTGTTGGCCGTCGAATGGCGCTAGCTGCGCAGCATTTGTGCACCGCCGCCGTCAGTGTCAGCCAGTTTGCCGTGGCATACGGAGCTCCATCGCAGTCTTTAACACTGGTAGCATGCCGCGACTGCGTGGACGTGAACCGTATGTGCAGTTGACGGACTTTGAGCGAGGGCGTATAGTGGGCATGCGGGAGGCCGGGTGGACGTACCGCCGAATTGCTCAACACGTGGGGCGTGAGGTCTCCACAGTACATCGATGTTGTCGCCAGTGGTCGGCGGAAGGTGCACGTGCCCGTCGACCTGGGACCGGACCGCAGCGACGCACGGATGCACGCCAAGACCGTAGGATCCTAGGCAGTGCCGTAGGGGACCGCACCGCCACTTCCCAGCAAATTAGGGACACTGTTGCTCCTGGGGTATCGGCGAGGACCATTCGCAACCGTCTCCATGAAGCTGGGCTACGGTCCCGCACACCGTTAAACCGTCTTCCGCTCACGCCCCAACATCGTGCAGCCCGCCTCCAGTGGTGTCGCGACAGGCGTGAATGGAGGGACGAATGGAGACGTGTCGTCTTCAGCGATGAGAGTAGCTTCTGCCTTGGTGCCAATGATGGTCGTATGCGTGTTTGGCGCCGTGCAGGTGAGCGCCACAATCAGGACTGCATACGACCGAGGCACACAGGGCCAACACCCGGCATCATGGTGTGGGGAGCGATCTCCTACACTGGCCGTACACCACTGGTGATCGTCGAGGGGACACTGAATAGTGCACGGTACATCCAAACCGTCATCGAACCCATCGTTCTACCATTCCTAGACCGGCAAGGGAACTTGCTGTTCCAACAGGACAATGCACGTCCGCATGTATCCCGTGCCACCCAACGTGCTCTAGAAGGTGTAAGTCAACTACCCTGGCCAGCAAGATCTCCGGATCTGTCCCCCATTGAGCATGTTTGGGACTGGATGAAGCGTCGTCTCACGCGGTCTGCACGTCCAGCACGAACGCTGGTCCAACTGAGGCGCCAGGTGGAAATGGCATGGCAAGCCGTTCCACAGGACTACATCCAGCATCTCTACGATCGTCTCCATGGGAGAATAGCAGCCTGCATTGCTGCGAAAGGTGGATATACACTGTACTAGTGCCGACATTGTGCATGCTCTGTTGCCTGTGTCTATGTGCCTGTGGTTCTGTCAGTGTGATCATGTGATGTATCTGACCCCAGGAATGTGTCAATAAAGTTTCCCCTTCCTGGGACAATGAATTCACGGTGTTCTTATTTCAATTTCCAGGAGTGTATATGAAGTACAAATTTGTGTCACGTGCTAAGGTCTACGGTCCCGTGGCTGTGTAAATAAATTTCAGCTCCTAAGTTACTTCTCTGGAAAGATACAGCCTGGTATGTCAAACGTTCTGATCCTCGCAAACGGGAAGGATCAACAAACGAACTTGAACGGATGTCATGTGGCGTCCGCAGCGCCCAAACCAAACACAACGATCAAAAATGAAAAAAAAGCGCTGGGTTAGAAAACTCTTAGAATGAGGTTCAAATTTTGCCATTACAATTATTTTTTAATTTGATGTAAACAACACGTTATCAGTTTGGATGGACAATGCTACTTTTATCGTTTACATTATTTGTAGTATTGTGTGTATACGACTTCGAATGCTCTGTGGAGGAAATCAAGGACATTTAATCTCCAGTAGCTTCCGTATTATAAATACGCCTCAGTTTCAAGATGACCTCAGCCTTCAGTGTATAATACTTCTGTATTTCTAGTAGTAGCATACCTACAGGTGCTAAACTCTGCTTCTACTAATGATTTATACAGCTACACAAACACAACTTGTGATGCCTCTTAGGATAAGTACCATACTTACGCAGTGCCATCAGACGAAAAGATATACCTGCCCCAGACTTTGGGGACTATGATTTAAAACTCTTCCTACCTCGACAGTGAGCATTTCATTTTTGGGAAATCAGAGAACGTTGCTGCTTAAGACGTTTTAAGAGGAAACTTAAGTATTTCACCAACAATAACATTAAAATAGCAGGCTGTGTATCTATTACAGGCCACATTTTGTCACATTTCGCTGGCAGGAAGGAAAAGTGCTGATCAATAAGAAAACAAATCTCCCAGCAGGAATGGAGGAACGAAATTAAACCTCTCGCGTTGGGAGGTTATATGATTTTATTTCAGTGATTACAGACTCAAGTGAAAAGAACAATGCAGTTGGCATCACGAGCACACTGCTGGTGTATGATGCTGCACTACTTGAACCGGAATTGACGCAGAGCCTTAGTTTCTTAAATTCTGCAGTCGGTATGTACCCATTGCACACGAAATTACTGTTATGCTATTGTTGTGGATCCTAGTTTGATAATTATGTGGTGTGGGTTCGATTCTCACATAGGTCGTTCATTTTTAACACTCACTAAAGGATCTACTACATCTCTGGTAACGCCAAGTGAAGAATATTATGTCACACCATAGTTCAAAATCCGCATAAACACCATATCCCTTCGCCAGCAAAAGGGTCAGAGCCTGTTTAAACTGCGCTACAAGAAAGGCGGTAGTCGCAGAAGACAGAAATTCTGTTCGGGTAAACATGTACTAATTTTTTTTTCATTTAATGACCCAATGGGCATTACGTTCACAGGGCTCATATTTAATGTAAATTTGAGACGTAGAAAATTTTGGTGATGAAGTAGAGGTCGAATTCGGTTCTCTATGAATGGAACATATCTGGGCTGGAATCCTGGTCCAGTACAAAGATATTTATCATTTCCTTGTAAGCCATAGTGTGTGCAACCGAGTATCAGCCAAAAATAATTTTCATTTTTAATGTCCCTTCATGCATTGTCAACAATAAGGATAGCTTCCGTTATTTCTAGACAAATATGTTAGCATCTTACTACTGGTGAGGAAGCAGTTAATAGTTATATCTGTTTATGGATGGATAAGGGTGACGGTGGGTGCCGGGTTCGTTTCCTGGGCAGAAAATGAGTGTATCGTTATTACATATTAATAAATCTCGCTGCTGGTGAATTAGATATTTAACATTTGATTTTACTTAGTTACCCATCCGATAACGTGCTGGGTACAAAACCCTGTCACAAAATTTTACATCACACCATTGCAATTTTCAACACGTGCTCATATGGTTACTTGTGAAGCAAAGTGTATTAAACGTCTTTCGTGGTTAGTTAACAGGGAGATAAGGGTCTTGATTTAGTCCTAAAAATTTCGTCTTTTAGTTTCAAGTTCAGCTGTGCTAGCTGATAGCTCACACATCAATCGTTTGATAAATACTTGAAAGCCACTCATCATTCTAAAAGCTAAACAAGAGCAACACGATTAGTTGAACGGTTATTTAGTAAGCATGAAAGCTTCAGAGAGATGCTTAGTCACTTTTAGTTGCAGACGTTGCAACAGAGAGTATGCAGGCGGTATGCACAGCTGTATAATACCGAGATCTTACGACTCATGAATAGTCAGCTAATATATGGATTCCTCCTACTTACATCACGCGGGAAGACCATGGGGATAAAATCAGAGAGATTCTTGTGCACACAGAGGTATACTAGCAATTGTTCATCCTACGAAAATGGAGAATTGGAAACATTGCAGCATACGTTTGGCAGCAATGTGGTCCTCGAATTACTTCCTGGACTGGTGCAAAAGTTTCCTTCAAAATCCACTCACTAGTATTTTCTCATTCTCATTAAATATCCTCAATGATTCTCCCTTAGAGGATGATATAGAAGGTATCAAATGAATAATTTTGATTCCAGGAAGCTCGTTTCAACAGAAATCGCAGCTGGTTTTGCTATTTACGTCGCTGTTTAGCTGACGAATCTACGATTGAGGCGACAAGGAGGGAAGGTTTGTGGCAGATGGCTGCTAACCTAAGTCTAAAGTGTTTGGACATGAAATTGCAAACTGTGCTTGCTGTCAATTCAAATACTGGTGGCAACAATACAGATAAACAGTCGGTAAAGACATCGAATGAAAACCTCTCCGCCATTACATCGCTACCTCTATTCTCTAATCCGTGGATGTATAGACACAACATTTACAGAACTGCACACATGTTAATCCCTTTTATTCTGTTTCTGTCAATAATATTGACTTAAGTGTGGCAATGAACGATTTCTTAACTTTCTCTTGCTAATTCATAATGATTTGGGGTATTTTGCTAAACGAAGGCAGACATTTTTGTACCGTTATCATGATAAGTTGTAATCAATTTTCATTACTATATTGCATAGTGCATATGGTCTTTTCGGTAGTTAATTAAACACGACACACAAAAATGAGGGAGAGCAATGCAACTCCCATATGATTCGCAACAGCCTGACCAAGTCATCTGCAAATAATACACTTGACATTTACCGGCAGACATTAACATCCCTGCATTTTGAATAATGTTTTACCACCAGATTTCGCATTTTACAACCATCGTCGCTAACCGCAAATAAATAAAGAAAAGCAACACTATTTCTGCTTGCAAATAAAGGTTTTAGTGTTTAATTTAATTTTAATGTCATTAACGAAGAATTAGAGATTTCCGACACTAAATCGAAAAGTATTCTCTGTACATGGAAGGAATTACTTAATTACTATATTCGCTTTGATGGTTCAAAAAATGATCAAAGAGTATATACCTTACCTTCAGTCACATGTGTAGTAGCAGCATAATGAAGATAATAATAGCAATCATGACAGTAATCATCGAATTATCTGGTAACCTCAGATACTGCAGTTGTATTTCTCGATCTAAAACTTTAGTTGTCGTAGAAAACATTTCATATTGGCATCAAATCGGAGCTATGAAGACTAGAATGGTCCTTATATCATACAGTCATGAGATTAGAATAATACCCGCATTAGAGACTAGCAGGTAATTAACCAGTTTATCGAGAGAGCCGTATTTTTCCACAGCTTCTAGGCGCAGCTGTGAGTGTCAGTGGTCTGCTGTGTTGATCGTAGTTCGATAATTGCGGGGTATAGGTTCGATTCTCACTCATGGTGTCCATTTTTAACATTCACGAAAACATTTAATTCACCTATGGTAACGACAAGTCCAGAATGTTAGGTCGCACAGTGGTTCAGAATCCGCATTAAACACCATATCCCTTCACTACCAACAGCGTCAGAGCCTGTTTAAATGGCGCCATAAGAAAGGCGGCAGCCGCCGAAGGCACAGACTCTGTCGCCAGTAAACTAGCACTAAATACGAGGGCAGTTCAATAAGTAATGCAACACATTTTTTTTGTCGGCCAATTTTGGTTGAAAAAACCGGAAATTTCTTGTGGAATATTTTCAAACATTCCCGCTTCGTCTCGTATAGTTTCATTGACTTCCGACAGGTGGCAGCGCTGTACGGAGCTGTTAAAATGGCGTCTGTAACGGATGTGCGTTGCAAACAACGGGCAGTGATCGAGTTTCTTTTGGCGGAAAACCAAGGCATCTCAGATATTCATAGGCGCTTGCAGAATGTCTACGGTGATCTGGCAGTGGACAAAAGCACGGTGAGTCGTTGGGCAAAGCGTGTGTCATCATCGCCGCAAGGTCAAGCAAGACTGTCTGATCTCCCGCGTGCGGGCCGGCCGTGCACAGCTGTGACTCCTGCAATGGCGGAGCGTGCGAACACACTCGTTCGAGATGATCGACGGATCACCATCAAACAACTCAGTGCTCAACTTGACATCTCTGTTGGTAGTGCTGTCACAATTGTTCACCAGTTGGGATATTCAAAGGTTTGTTCCCGCTGGGTCCCTCGTTGTCTAACCGAACACCATAAAGAGCAAAGGAGAACCATCTGTGCGGACTTGCTTGCTCGTCATGTGGCTGAGGGTGACAATTTCTTGTCAAAGATTGTTACAGGCGATGAAACATGGGTTCATCACTTCGAACCTGAAACAAAACGGCAATCAATGGAGTGGCACCACACCCACTCCCCTACCAGGAAAAAGTTTAAAGCCATACCCTCAGCCGGTAAAGTCATGGTTACAGTCTTCTGGGACGCTGAAGGGGTTATTCTGTTGGATGTCCTTCCCCATGGTCAAACGATCAACTCTGAAGTGTATTGTGCTACTCTTCAGAAATTGAAGAAACGACTTCAGCGTGTTCGTAGGCACAAAAATCTGAACGAACTTCTCCTTCTTCATGACAACGCAAGACCTCACACAAGTCTTCGCACCCGAGAGGAGCTCACAAAACTTCAGTGGACTGTTCTTCCTCATGCACCCTACAGCCCCGATCTCGCACCGTCGGATTTCCATATGTTTGGCCCAATGAAGGACGCAATCCGTGGGAGGCACTACGCGGATGATGAAGAAGTTATTGATGCAGTACGACGTTGGCTCCGACATCGACCAGTAGAATGGTACCGTGCAGGCATACAGGCCGTCATTTCAAGGTGGCGTAAGGCCGTAGCATTGAATGGAGATTACGTTGAAAAATAGTGTTGTGTAGCTAAAAGATTGGGGAATAACCTGGAGTATTTCAATGCTGAATAAAACAACCCCTGTTTCAGAAAAAAATGTGTTGCATTACTTATTGAACTGCCCTCGTAGTTTATTTCATTTCAGTTAGGAGCGGTTATTTCGTACACAGTGTTCATATTTAATTTGAACTTGAGACGTTGCAATTTTTGGTCCTCGACTGGAATTCGAATTTGGATCTCCAGGAATGGAACGTATCTGGGTTGCAATCCTGGTCCAGCACAAACATATTCATAATTTCATTTTACGCCCTAGCATGTGCACGCTGACCTACCATCGAAAAATAATTTGCATATTTAATGTTTAATCACGAATAGTCAACAATAACGACAGATACCGTTATTCCTAGTGAAACATGCGAGCATCTCACTACTGGTGAGCAATCAGTTGATACTTAATTTCTATTTATGGATGGGAAACAGCAACAGTACGCGCCCGGTTCCGTCACAACATTTTAAATCATAGCATTCAAATTTTCAGAACATGCATACTTGGTTGCTTGTGAAAGAGAGTATATTAAATGCCTTTTGTGGTTATTTAACAGTGCGGTAATTTTATTTGATGTAGTAGAAATAATTTCGTCATTTCGTTTCAAGTTCAGATGTGTTAACTAATACTGGTGAAAACCTTTATATGTTACGTCTCTTTACGGCTAGTCAGCACTAATGATCGTTGCCTTGATCAAGTTCTGGGCAGGTGCGAAAGTGTATTTTAGTTAGTAGTTGCTACGTCTGCTGGGTTTCTGTTCAGATCCAGAATTGAAAATTTCATGTCATTTATAGTTCAAACAGGTGGGCAAACAATTCTTCATGAATAATTAGTACAGTGAAGTTACTGATTATACTCCATTAATATTGCGGTTTCTATAGAGCGTTTACCGCTGTTTATCGCGTTTTCTTTAACTAGTTCCCTTAACGACCAGTTTATGCAAAACCATTCATCACTGGGACATGTAGCAGGTGCTGTAAAACCTTATACAGAGGAAAAATACTGTACTTCGAACTGTCATAGATCTTTGTTAGTCCAGACATTGTCTCAGAATATCTTGTTCATGCAAAAATTTACTTTGTTTAAGGATACATAGTTTATATGGCGTAGTCAGTTGTTTCAGATTGTAATGAGATGGTAATGCTTTTGAAAATTATTGTAACCTGTACAAGCATTAGGGACTAACTCTTCTCTAATTACGTTTTTTTCTGGTTTTTACAATATCATGGTGTGATGTTACATCGCACTGATTGCCTTAAAGAACGGTGTTGTCTAGTGGTCTCTCGTGGTATCCATTTTGTATAGTCGAACGACTGTACCGCAAAGCGATCAGAGGACCCGCTGGACAGCTACGTTATGTTGGTTGCATGCAAATCAGGGGGATCACAATTCAGGTACTTCGGATACTTTTGCGCATGATAGTACAGAAGCCAGACGAATTATTAAGAGTCGGACGACGTGAAAGAGAAGCGGTGGTTGAGAAGGGAGTGAGTAAGGGTTCTAGCTTGTCCCCCATGTTATTCAGTCCGTACATTGAGCAAGCAGTAAATGAAAGCAAGTAGAAATTTGGAAAGGAAATTAAGTTTTAGGCAGAAGAAATATGAACTTTGAGGTTTGCCGATGACGTTGTAGTATCAGAGAGAGAGAGAGAGAGAGAGAGAGAGAGAGAGAGAGAGACAGTGAGAGAGAGAACGTATGAGGATGTACGATTAATGCCAACAAATGTAAAACAAAAGTAGTGGAATATAGTCAAAATACGTTAGGCAATTCTGATGGAATTAGATCAGGAAATGAGATACTAAAAATAGCAGATGAGTTTTGTGATCTGAGCAGCAAAGTAAATGACGATGACTTAGGTAAAGAGGTTATAATACACAGACTGGTAGTAACAAGAAAATCGTTTCTAATATAGAGAAATATATCACCGAGTATAAATTTAAGTATTAGGTGGTCTTTTCTGAAGGTGTTTGTCTGGTACCTAACCCTGTATGGAAGTGAAACGCAGAAGATAACCAACCCAGAGAAGAAAAGAGTACAAGCTTTTGAAACCTGGTGCGAAAGTCTTTGTGTGTGCGAGTCGGCGCAGTAATTAATACACTGGACTCGCATTGGGGAGGAAGACATCAGATCCCCGTACGTCTATCCAGATTTAGGTTTTCCGTGATTCCTCTAAATCGTTTAAGGGAAATGTCAGGCTGGTTCCTCCGAAAGGGCACAGCCGGCTTCTTTTCTTATCCTTTGCTAGACCGAATTGGTGAACGGTCTCTAATGACCTCGTTGTCGATGGAATGTAAAACAGTAATCATCCATCCTTTCGGAAACTTTTGAAATATGGTTACATAGAAGAATGGTAAAGTACAGACGAACAGACCGCATAACGAATGTATAGGCACTATATCGAATTGGGGAGAAAATAAATTTATGGTACAACTTGATTCAAAGGGATATGTTGATAGGACACAACCTGAGATATTAAGGAATCTACAGTTTGGTAATGGAAGGAAGTGCACACTGCAAAAATTTTACAGGAAGATCAAGCCGTGTTTATAGTAAACGGGATCAAATGAATGTAGGTTGCAACAACCGCTCGCTCATAAAAGGATCCGTACCTAAAGACTGGAAAATTGCTCAACTCCCACCAATACCTAAAGAGAGATATAAGAATAATCCGCTGAATTCCTGGCCCATATCACTAACGTCGATTTGCAGTAGGGTTCTGGAACATATACTGTGTTTGAACATTATGACGTACCTCGAAGAAAACGGTTTATTGACACATAGTCAGCACGGATTCAGAAAATATCGTTCTTGTGAAACACAACTAGCTCTCTATACTCATGGAGTAGTGAATACTATCGATGTCAAATTGATTCCACACTGTTATATTTGCAGAAGGCTTTAGACACGGTGCCGCACAAGCGTTTTCTAACCAAACTGCGTGCCTATGTAATATCGTTTCAGTTGTGATACTGGATTCATGATTTCCTCTCAGAAAGGTCACAGGTCGTAGTAATAGACGGAAAGTCATCGAATAAAAGAGAAGTAATATCCGGCGTTCCCCAAGGAAGTGTTATAGGCCCTCTATTGTTCCTGATCTACACTACTGGTCATTAAAATTGCTACACCACGACGATGACATGCTACAGACCCGAAATGTAACCGACAGGAAGAAGATGCTGTGATATGCAAATGATTAGCTTTTCAGAGCATTCACACAAGGTTGGCGCCGGTGGCGACACTTACAAGGTGCTGACATGAGGAAAGTTTCCAACCGATTTCTCTTACCCAAACGGCAGTTGACCGACGTTGCCTGGTGAAACGTTGTTGTGAGGCCTCGTGTAAGGAGGAGAAATACGTACCATCACGTTTCCGACTTTGATAAAGGTCGGGTTGTAGCCTATCGCGATTGCGGTTTATCGCATCGCGACATTGCTGCTCGCGTTGGTCGAGATCCAATGAATACTAACAGAATATGGAATCGTTGGGTTCAGGAGGGTAATACGGAACGCCGTGCTGGATCCCAACGGCCTCGTATCACTAGCAGTCGAGGTGACAGGCATCTTATCCGCATGTCTGTAACGGATCGTGCAGCCACGTCTCGATCCCAGAGTCAACAGATGGGGACGTTTGCAAGACAACAACCATCTGCACGAACAGTTCTACGACGTTTGCAGCAGCATAGACTATCAGCTCGGAGACCATGGCTGCGGTTAACCTTGACGCTGCATCACAGACAAGAGCGCATGCGATGGTGTACTCAACGACGAACCTGGGTGCGCGAACGGCAAAACGTCATTTTTTCGGATGAACTCATGTTCTGTTTACAGCATCATAATGGTCGCATCCGTGTTTGGCGTCATCGCGGTGAACGCACATTGGAAGCTTGTATTCGTCATCGCCATACTGGCGTATCACCCGGAGTGATGGTATGGGGTGCCATTGGTTACACGTCTCGGTCACCTCTTTTTCGCATTGACGGCACTTCGAACAGTGGACGTTACATTTCAGATGTGTTACGACCCGTGGCTCTACCCTTCATTCGATCTCTGCGAAACCCTACATTTCAGCAGGATAATGCACGACCGCATGTTGCAGGTCCTGTACGGGCCTTTCTGGATACAGAAAATGTTCAACTGCTGCCCTGGCCAGCACATTCTCCAGATCTCTCACCAGTTGTAAACGTCTGGTCAATGGTGGCCGAGCAACTGGCTCGTCGCAATACGCCAGTCACTACTCTTGATGAACTGTGGTATCGTGTTGAAGCTGCATGGGCAGCTGTACCTGTACACGCCATCCAAGCTCTGTTTGACTCAATGCTCAGGCGTATCAAGGCCGTTATTACTTCCAGAGGTGTTTGTTCTGGGTACTGATTTCTCAGGATCTATGCACCTAAATTGCGTGAAAATGTAATCACATGTCAATTCTAGTATAATATATTTGTCCAATGAATACCCGTTTATCATCTACATTTCTTGTTGGTGTAGCAATTTTAATGACCAGTAGTGTATATTGACGACATAGGAGGCAAGCTGAGTAGCCCCCTTAGGTTGTTTGCAGATGATGCTGTCATTTACTGTCTTGTAATGTCATCAGATGACTAAAAAGAATTGCAAAATGATTTAGATAAGATATCTGTATGGTGCGGAAAGCCACACAAATCTGAAGGCTGTAAATTCAACTAAATACATAGGGATTACAATTACAAATAACCTAAATTGGAACGGTCACATAGTAATGTTGTGGGTAGAGCAAACCAAAGACTGCGATTCATTGGCGGAACACTTAGAAGGTGCAACAAGTCTACTAAAGAGACTGCTTAAACCACGCTTGTCCTCCCTATCCTGGAATGTTGATTGCTGTGCGGTGTGGTATCCGCATCAGATGGGACTGACGGATAACATCGAAAAAGTTCAAAGAAGAGCAGCTCGTTTTGTATTATCACGAAATAGGGGAGATAGTGCCACAGACATGTTACGTGAATTGGAGTGGCAATCACTGAAACAAACACGTGTTTTGATTCTTCAACTTCTCCCGGCGTATTTCTTGCTCGAACAGTCCACGGGTGTACTGCCGGTCCATAGTGTCCAACGGGCACAGTATTTTGGCGATCAGACATTTCGCCATTGTCAAGCAACATGCCTGATCGCCGAAATATTCTGCACGTTGGACACTATGAACCGGCAGTACACCCGTGGACTGTTGGAGCTCGAAACACGTGTTTCGTTGCGATGGGATCGCCTCATGAAATTTCTGTCCCGTTTTCTGCTCCTACTGCGAAAACATTTTGTTTGGTAGAAACTACGTAGGAAGAAATGATCATCACGATAAAATAAGAGAAATCAGGCCTCGCACAGAAAAAGTTATGTGCTCTTTTTTCCCGCGCACCGTTCGAGAGTGGAACGGTAGAGAGACAGTTTGAAGGTGGTTCATTGGTTCCTCTGCCAGGCACTTTACTGTGAATAGTAGAGTAATCATAAAGCTGTAGATGTAGATGTAGATGCAGTAGTTATGCAAATATGAAGAGGATTGTACAGGACGGAGCAGCATGCAGAAGTGTATCAAACCAATCTTTGAACTGAAGACACCACCAACACACGTCATAACAAGAATTATAACTAAATTATAACTATACTTGTAAAATCAAATTCGTTGGATTCGTCAAGTGACAATCAGTCTGTCATCTTTCAACATATATCCGAGTAAAGGCTATGCTGCAGATTTCATCCCATTTAATATTTCGCATTAAAATTCCTTATATTCACAAACTCACTCTAAAACTGATAGCTATCAAACAAATTTATGGCTCGGGCAACACTACAGGTAAGTCTTCCACTAAAACCTACATCTTCAAAATATATTTTAGAAGGTAAATGTCAGTGTTTCTTTTTTCACTAGTATTACGCTACATCTTTATATCACGACCCGGAACCAACGTCTAGTCTCGATAGGTACAATCCAACAAAGATTTCGATAGAGTTAC
This sequence comes from Schistocerca cancellata, assembly GCF_023864275.1. Classification (NCBI taxonomy): domain Eukaryota; kingdom Metazoa; phylum Arthropoda; class Insecta; order Orthoptera; family Acrididae; genus Schistocerca; species Schistocerca cancellata. Next base: position 574,403,254 of record NC_064629.1, read on the forward strand.
AAAACAAAAGCGCTGGAAAATCCTGGGAACGGCTTTTGAAGCATATGACAGAAGCTTGGAAGTGTCAGGAAACAACAATGATGACGTTGCAGCATGGGATAATTAATTGCTCCAATCTTTCTCCAGTATTGTTCGAATACGAAATCCGAGCAAAGCGAGGCAATGGTAAGAGAATGAAGTGGTTCGTCTCGTATTAAATGGTGAAGTTTCCTGTTCAGGTGTCTCATAAAATCTCAAACAAAAGGACTGACTACAAAGGCGGTAAAAAGGGGAAAGTGCAATTATTATCATTTGCAGTGGAAATTTTTGTAAATAATGATTATTTTTTACAGGAAATAACATTATGTTCATTGCCTTTATTAGCCTGAACGAAAATTAAATTCGGTCAAATGGTCGTTGTAGGTGAACGGCTCGCTTGATGACGAAAGAACGTGTGTGTGTGTGTGTGTCCATTACTGCGTGTAAAGTTAATAGGAGTTCGAATTAATATTCAGGTTCGACTTTCTAATTATAAAATAACTAATAAAGACCGCTTGTGGCTCTAGATCATTGCGTCACCAAGCAAGGCGCTTCCAACTTAATTTGCAATGCCGTATAATTAAAACAGAAGAATTGAGACTACCCGATCAATAATAATGTTATATCAGATTGGGTAACACACTTAAATTACCTTGGTTGTGATCTCACGTGAAATTATGACGATGACATTGAAGATCTGTACAACTGAAACACAAAATTATGTGGAACGATGGATGTCCCAACTCTGCTCCATGGGAACGAGACATCGGTGATAAAACGCAGATATGAATCTCAGATCCATGCAGGAGAATTGTGAGATCCTACAACAGTTACCTCTGTTCTGTATTACCAAAATTACTGGATACAGAAATAAATAGTAGAAGTAAGTGCTTAATATGAACGAAAATCACGTATCCAAATTTGCTCTCCTTCAGGAAGACACAGAGGTGAACTGTTAAACCGGAACAGGTCATGTGGCTTTGTCCGTGAAGAAGAGTAAGAATAAAAACATTTTAATATAATAATAATTAACTTAACAGTTCTACGGAACGAACTCTTCAGCGAAGAGAAGAGCGATACGAGCAAACTGCTCCTGTTGGATATAATGGGGTAAACAATTACTGAAAATCTCAATGGGTTCGGCAACGTGTCTAGTGACTCGGGGACCGCAAGGGTGCGTAATCGACAACGCATTAGTGGAGGCATCAGTATTCCATGCCTTAAACACAAAACCTAAATCATTATTAACGAGCTCTGGATAGCCGACTACATAATCGCTGCGTTGCCGTGGCATTTATAGGAGAACTCCCTGGAGGTGTTACACGAGCTATTGTAGGTGAGCACCATGCTGGGAACTCTCGTTTGCCAATTTCCTGGCCGGCGTGCTGCCCAGGAGTTCAGCAACAGCTGCCGTAACTGTATCGGAGGAAGTTGTCTACGTGGCAGAATTTTAGAACTTTGCTGCAGTTATCGTTGCCCTATCCCACGAAGTAGCTTGCAGATTCTGGGCGGTTTATAAGTATCGTACAGCGGCCTGCACCAGTTACGAATCTGGGCCAGGCTAACACGTATAACAACACGATTTCTACATTCATCACAACTTTGTAGTACAGTGGAAACCACGCACTTTTTACTGATATATATTCATTCCTGCTGGATAACTGAAAAGATTTTGCTGCCACTACGCCGCAACCTGCTGACGAAGTGTTAAGTTGTAAGTTTTCACAATCACTGTTTTGTGTCTATATCAGAAGACAGTTATCTGTCGGACTTAAGCACTGCATTACCTAAAAAATGGTGTATTGTACACTGTTAAAGGCAGGAATAAACTAGTGTTTCTGATCTATGGTGTATATGTAGTGAATTATTAGCTTTGTATGCGAAATTGAAGTTACATGACTTAATATTTCTTAAAAGAACTTAAACATAGCTCGCAAACTATACAATAAAGACAAAAATCCTCACATTTACATCTATTAAGACAATCTGAACCAAAAACAACGAAAATATTAACTGAATAGTTACAAATGATGTGAAAGTTCAGAAATTATGAATTAATTTTGCGAAAAGCAGATAACCCATCGTCATTTTTGAGGTTGATCAGCCGCAATGTCTTTCCTCTTAATTATAAACGTTTTAATCCTGCTTCTGTAATGTATTTAAAAAATTATATGCACGTGTATATTACTTCGTTAAGCGCTGCACAGAAACATACACGTCGTTCCTTAAGTTATATTTTCGGTCAGCCTTCAGTGAGATTTTCGTCGTGTTTTATTGTCATAAATATATTCTACCGTAAATCTTTTTTTATTATCAGCCCTCGGAAATATACATGCAGTGTGAAAATCTATAATCTAATCTCTTTGGTCGAATAGGTTCCGTATAAACAATAGACAAACGGTTGGTAACGTACAATGTCTGATGAACAGATCAGGCGTCAGTGTTGTTATGGCTGATATCACAAAACCGGCTACATTGTCTCGTGATCCGAAGCATCGAACACTTTTGGTGGCTGGCCATCTACCGAATATGAACGCTGTATATCATCTTCCTTGGTCGTTTCGCAAGAAGTAGGCTAAAAGCGGTACGTAGTTTGGTCTTGTCTTCTGTTTTGCCGTATTTACGCTCAGAAACGGAAACAACACTACAACCATTATTCAAACTATAAGTAAAATTATCCACAATCAGGCGGTGAGATTGACCACTGATGTATTACTAGCTATGGTGTTGTTAGATGTAATGCTCTGTTGACTTCCTGGAAGCTCTGAACAAACCGATCCAGCCAATTATATATGCTAGAAATGTATTACACCTCCCTGCATTAGAAAGATTTAAATGACGATAGTGATGCAGGTCAACAGGTGACCTACACAAGACGTAAGCTATGAGCCTAAAAATGCAATTTTGCAAGTATAAAAAGAATTTAACTGAATTAAGGTAGTTTCCCAGCTCATCTGCCCAGATTTGGTGCTGTGAACTATTTACAATGTGACTAGGAATTTACTGCATACATAAGCTATGTGTTTTCCTCTTCCTCTGAATACGAAGATCATAGGCGAAAACTAATCCGTCGACTGAAGAAATCATAATTTCTTGGTACAGTAGTATGCCCAGTACGTTATTCTAAAACTATGTGCGCATATATAAGGCAATATATATTTTTTTCATTGCATGTATCCAATATTATTCAGCACAACGGAACTCTGAAACAATAAAAGTGTGACGTAAAATTGTGAACTGTGGAGAGAATTTATGATACTTTTGTATCGTTATACTGTATGTCGATTGCATTTAATAATGTGTTGTTTAGGAAAAACTGTTGTATAATAGATACCAAACGCCATGTAACGACAGGAAAAATGTCCGCATAGGTGACTTTTATCTGACGAAACGTATACAACGGTTGTCTTAAGAAACAAACAGGTACATTTAAATACACACACACACACACACACACACACACACACACACACATATATATATATATATATATATATATATATATATATATATATATATATACGACAACATTTAATACGGCTATATTACTGGACGTAACACAACACAACTGCAAGACCCTTCATAAAGCAGAGGAAAGGTTGCATACGGTTTTTTCAGCTTCCATTATGAATTTTTAACGAGCTGAGTGATGGCCTACACTCGTGATTCTGTTCGATCACTGTTTATTCTATTCCACTGATACCGTGTTTTTTAAAATTCATTCTTTTTTAGTCTACGGCAATTTTACAGTGACTTTCAATACATTTTTAATTAAAGCAATTAAGTATTTTATGGCTTTACCGATTTCCATAACTTTTGCATATATTTGCACTTAAATTTCACTTACTTTGATGCGAAGCTTTGTCCTGTGGCACGCCAGCGCGTGCAACACGCTACGCAGAAATACGGAAATATTCTGCTTAGATTATATTTATTTCAAACAGTTGTTTTACTATCCCTATGCATCGTAAGCTTAACAAAAATTCTTCATATCCCCGAACTAGACTATGCTTGACCGTAGTCATTAATTACCACTTTAAGGAAATTATTAATCTAACGTCTACATACGTACCCGCAAGCCGCAGTGAAATGCTTGGCGGAGGGTACTATTGTCTCTCTCCATCCCCCGACCTACCATTCAGCTCCATGCGCTACTAGTGTACAGAAAAAATGACTGTCAATAACTCTTTGTATAAGCTCGAATTCCGGAGACTTCGCGCTCATTGTCAATTTGCGACATGTATGAGGGAAGAAGTAATATATTGCTTGATTCCTGCTGGTTCGCTCGCACTCGGAATTTGACAAAAAATACGAAGAAAGTTGAAAAGTAAAAGCAATTCTTAAAAAAAAAACTAACAATTTATTGGGAAATTGACATTGGAATTGACATCATGTCTCGATATAATTTTATTCAACTTCTATGTGCTTTGTCCACCTCATGATTGCTAATTTCGTCTTGGAAGAAGCTTTTTGACATCGTGCACATTCTACACAGCCGCATCATCTGAAAAAATTTAGATTTAGGTAGATGTTTTATCAACGGACCAAAAAGGTGAAAATTCACGTACAGCTAGATCAAGATTGTACGGTGAGTGCTCTACCATCTCAAAAAGAAGATTATGTACGTAATGGATTGTTTTTCTGGCTCTATGACAACCGGAAATATCTTGAAGCAAACTCAAAGCTTGCGGAAGCTTCTTTCCCATCTTTGTTTTAATTTTGGTTTGAGATCTCACATTAGGTGTCACCACGCACTGGTGGACCTCTGCGAGTGTGATGAATCATCAGTGGACATATAAAATTCGAAAACCCTATCTTTAGCAACTTTGCTGAGGAATATGTTCTTTTGAACTTTCTTGCTGTAGGGGAAGTGAATGTTTCTACACCGTGCTACATCGCTTGCTCCGTGCTTCGTAGTAAACGAAAGAGGACTCATCAACGGTTACTAAGTAACTGAGAAAGTCTACTTCTTCGTTTTAAAAATGCCTTATATGTGATTTCAACATTTAGAAACGTTCGTGTTGGTATTTTTCAGTCAGTTGACATCTTACTCAACGAGAACCAGCTTCGCGAGATTTTATCGATTCATGGACGACTGCAAATACTTAACCGTCGTTATGATCAACTCAGAGGTGATATCACCAATTCTGGCATGACGATCAGCATTTTAGAAGTAGATAGGCTACCATAACGCTCATTGTTGGAGATACATACGTGTTCACTTTCAAACCGATTTATTCACACATAAATTTTTAGTTCACCAAGACAACTATTATCTTATTGCAGCTGTATTTTGCGAATAATCCCAATAGCTTTAGTCATTTCAGAGTATACCAAGCGAGTCTCTTCCCATATCTCTTCTATGGTACATATTTTTACGGCACAGAATAGTGAGGGGTAGGAAATTAGATATTTTTATTAAAATCCGTTAACACTGCCACACGTAAAATCAAGTTATGCAAGAGACAGATCTGAAGCAGGAAGCGAGCCGATATGTCACAGGGCAGGCCCTCGACACATTACGACACCGTCTGCCGAATAAGCATACACATTCTGTAGAAACATGACTGCGACAGAAAATCAAAGGAAGCTCGTAATACATGGTGCAAGAAACAAGAGCACGTAGCCAGAAACTGATAAAGTAGTTAACAGCCAGTAACAGCCAGTAACAGCCAGTAACAGCAGAATAGGAACACATGCCGTCATTAAGAACCAAGAGTTCGCAGCTCGTGGTCGTGCGGTAGCGTTCTCGCTTCTCACACCCGGGTTCCCGGGTTCGATTCCCGGCGGGGTCAGGAATTTTCTCTGCCTCGTGATGACTGGGTCTTGTGTGGTGTCCTTAGGTTAGTTAGGTTTAAGTAGTTCTAAGTTCTAGGGGACTGATGACCAAAGCTGTTAAGTCCCATAGTGCTCAGAGCCATTTGAACCATTTTTTGAACCAAGTCTCGCATCATAGCGTCATGCCAGTTCCCTTTAAATTTGTTGATCATTGCGATCGATGAGATTCACACTAATAACGATACTGTAGTGAATCTATGTCCTAGATGAACCAGCACAGTCTGTGTGCTAGCTGACGGTGTACTCGAGATGATGTTCTTCATCTGGTGAACTTCATTTTGTTTGCCGCCTACCATCTACTGATGGAGAAATTGGCTGTCTTCGGACAACACCACGTCGCGTACTGGTGCCAGAAATAAATTTCAACGTGGAAGCCAGCAGAAGAGTCTTTGGTTCCACGTTCCTGCTCAACACTGAGGCACATCCTGGTGCTGAAACCAATCAGGCCGGTAGTCAGGAGATCAATCGACCACCCGACTACCTGTGAGTTAACCAGCATTTCGCTCTCATTGAAGTATATGGCTAAAAGAGAGAGCCTTCCAGGAATTGTGAAACGAATCCTGTCGTCCAGGACCGCTTGCCACAAAGAGCGCAGATTCGCCACGAGATGGGAAAATGCATTGGTGTCTGTTGTGCTGAATGAGCCCAGGCTGATCAGGCCTAAGCGCTGTAGTGTGCGAGTGAGACAGACGAGAACCTACGTCATAGGGAAACCGCGTAGGAGCTGTTTGTGCCCAGGGAGGCGTAGCAGTGTTAAATATGGCGGACGTAAGATCGGCCATAAAGGGAAACATTTATGAAAACTATTTAATTCTGTAGTAATTCAGGGAATGAAGCCACAGTAATTTTAATCTACCATCTTCCTTAAATTGTCACGGTGGTCCCAATAAAACATGAATATTGATCACTATAACAGTTCAGGATTTACTGTTAAAGTGAAATTAACAAATTTTGTAACAAAGACATGAATGCTAAAATCTGAACATTTTGGTCGATCTTAACGATCGACATTTCCTGTAAAAGCGCATCATTAAAATGACATATGTTGTAAATATCGACTCTGTAACTTCATTTGTTTAAAAGACATAGTAAATTTAAATTATTAGTATTTTCAGTTAAGTATCAGATCATTTTCTCCACACAAAACACATTGAACGACGACAGCATAACACTTTTGTTCTTTATTTATTTATCAGAAGACACATTTAGTGCAACGCCACTGGCTGTGACATTCAGAGTTAAGAAGGAAATTGTATTGGTTTTATGTAAATGATTTAACATTTATTATGTAATGGATATTAATGTTACTTGATTTAGAACGTGAAAGTGGTCAAGCTTTGATTATTTAAATATGTTAAAATATAAAATAATGTAGAACAAGCTGTAGCCAATCAGATGGACGGCTTCAGGGAAGGGTACTGCACTAGTCAGTTGAGTGACGATGTTCGGCACGCGTCTCCGGGCAGAGGGACGATGGTGGTGGAGACGCGAAAACGGACAGTGCGGCTCGAGACACCAAAGTGAACAGTTCTGGTCTAGACACCAAAGGGTACAGTTCGGATTGAGACGCGAAAGCGAACAGTCGGTCGTTAGGTAGCTAGGAAGTGAAACGACTTAGAAAATTTCGCGTTGTGTGGTATCTCTGAACGGCGAGCGGCTGCGCGCCTGGTGTGAACTCTAATTTTTCGCGTAGATAACGAGGTGGAGTATTGGACTTGTGTTTCGCGATGAGATTGTGAATGATCGAACTGTGTCAAATGTATATGCGTTCGAGTGTAACAGTAACTCTAACTACGACCACTTTCGCTTTCTAAATAAACATTATTCTAACCAAATCGCAACGGTGTGGCCTACATCATTTATGGATCGTTAATTTAGCACCTGATATTATTATTATTGTTGTTATATGTTATATTAACTTTGTATGCTTCATACAAATTCGCAAACTTTCCATTAGCCAGACAATTTAACCAAAGGGTCACAAGTGTCTAATTTTGGGCGTGTAATGCGACACGTGTGGTTCAACCCCTAGACGAGTTTGAGCCAAGACATTTCGACGAAGAGGAACCGCATGTGAGCCCGAACATCTTTGGGATGTTAGCTCGCATACCGACAGCAGATACATCACAGATGGGTCATCAGAGGTCATTATAGAACTCAGAGGGGGACTGAGGACACTGCAGCAGCTAGTGCGAGATCATTTTTGCTGACCCAGCGAGGTGGCGTAGTGGTTAGCATACTGGACTCGCATACTGGAGGACGACGGTTAAAACCCGCTTCTGGCCATCCTGATTTAGGTTTCCGTGATTTGGCTAAATCGTTATCCAGTATGGGCTGTAATTATCGTATGGCGGCGAAACTTGACAGATACGCTAATGCGTTAATGTGGAACCGACTTACGCTGGGGAAAAAAAAAATAGTTCCAGTTGTGGCCACCAGGTGGAAATATGTCGCTGCACGCTGTTTGTATGAGGGTTTCACGTCCATACTGCCATTTGACAAGCCATAACGGGAGTGAACAGTACGGCTATCGAGAAGAGATACCATGCGCTCTCAGTGAAACTATTTATTTGAACAGCTTCAATTAAAGAGATGCACTGAGAGAGTATCACCTACTCAAAAGTCTGAGGAGTGGCGTGATGTCATTAAACAGATTAAAGAAGGTGATAGTGAAATTCAAAAAGACAGGTGAGCTTGATGTGGCGCCTTGAAGGAGAAGACGTCGTATACCAGTGGAAGTTATTGGCGAGGTTGCTGTTGCTGTAAGTGACCATGCAGCATCTCCCTGGAGTAGTGATAGTGCGCGTGCAGTGTCACGAGAATTGTCAAAAGTACAGGAAGTTTTGGGGTCTATTTTATACTGGTACCCTTACAAGATCCAGACTGTGTAGCAACTGAAACCTAATGACCTGCGGCAACATTCTGAGTTTGCTCTTTGGTCTGATACGGATCGAAGTTGACGACATGTGGCCGTGGAATATTCCGCTGAGTGACTAGGCACATTTTACACAACCGGGTGCACTGATACACAAAACGACCCAATTTGGGCCCGCATATCGTGGTCGTGCGGTAGCGTTCTCGCTTCCCACGCCCGGGTTCCCGGGTTCGATTCCCGGCGGGGTCAGGGATTTTCTCTGCCTCGTGATGAATGGGTGTTGTGTGCTGTCCTTAGGTTAGTTAGGTTTAAGTAGTTCTAAGTTCTAGGGGACTGATGACCATAGATGTTAAGTCCCATAGTGCTCAGAGCCATTTGAACGACCCAATTTGGGGTTCTGTTAAACCGTGTGTTCTGCATGAAGAACCATCATACTTGCCGTACTTCTACACCTAAATGAATACCATGCAAATCACATTTAGGTGCGTGGTAGAGGCTTCATCGAACCACATTCACAATTCTCTATTATCACAATCTCGTACAGCACGCGGAAAGAACGAAAGTCGGTGTCAACAAGATACTTTCGCATTTGGAGGAGAAAGCTGGTGATTGGAATTTCGTGAGAAGATTCCGCCGGACCGAAAAATGCCTTTGTTTTAATGATGTCCACCCAAATCCTGTATCATTTCAGTGACACTCTCTCCTCTATTTCGCGATAATACAAAATATGCTGCCCTTCTTTGAACATTTTCGATGTACTCCGTCAATCCTATCTGGTAAGGATCACACACCGCACAGCAGTATTCTAAAAGAGGACGGACAAGCATAGTATAGGCAGTCTCTTTAGTAGATCTGTTACATTTTCTAAGTGTACTGCCAATAAAACGCAGTCTTTGGTTAACTTTCCCCACAACATTTTCTATGTGCTCCTTCCAATTTAAGTTGTTCGTAATTGTAATTCCTAGGTATTTAGTTGAATTAAAGGCCTTCAGATTTGACTGATTTAGAGAGTAACCGAATTTTCGCACCATTCAGATATATTTTCTGAATCGTTTCGCAATTTCTTTTGATCTTCTGATGACTGTATTAGTCGATAAACCACAGCGTCACCTGCAAACAACTAAGACGGCTGCTCAGATTGTCTCCCAAATCGTTTATATAGATAAGGACCAGCAAAGGGCCTATAACACTACCTTTGGGAACGCCTGAAATCAATTCTGTTTTACTCGATAACTTTCCGCCAATTACCACGAAGTGTGAGCTCTCTGACAGGAAATCACGAATCTAGTCACATAACTAAGACGATATTCCATAAGCATGCAATTTCACTACAAGCGGCTTGTGTGGTACAGTGTCAAAAGCCTTCCAGAAATCCAGAAATGCGGAATCAATCTGAAATCCCTTGTCGATAGCACTTAACACTTCATGAGAGTAAAGAGCTAGTTGTGTTTCACAAGAACGATGTTTTCTAAATCGATGTTGATTGTGTGTCAAGAGACCGTTTTCTTCGAGGTAATTCATAATGTTCGAACACAATATATGTTCCAAAATCCTGCTGCATATCGACGTTAATGAGATGGGCCTGTAATTTAGTGGATTACTCCTACTACCTTTCCTGAATATTGGTGTGACCTGTGCAACTTTCCAGTCTTTGGGTACGGATGTTTCGTCGAGCGAACGTTTGTATATGATTGTTAAGCGTGGAGCTATTGCATCAGCATACTCTGAAAGGAACCTAACTGGTATACAATCTGGACCAGAAGACTTGCTTTTATCAAGTGATTTAAGTTGCTTCACTACTCAGAGGATATTTATTTCTACGGTACTAATGTTGGCAGCTGTTCTTGATTCGAATTCTGGAATATATACTTCGTCTTCTTTTGTGAAGGCATTTCGGAAGGCTTCGTTTAGTAACTCTGCTTTGACAGCACTGTCTTCGATAGTATCTCCATTGCTACCACGATTAGAAGGTATTGATTGTGTCTTGCCGCTAGCATACTTTAGGTACGCCCAGAATCTCTTTGGATTTTCTAGCAGCTTTCGAGACAAAGTTTCTTTGTGGAAACTATTATAAGCATCTCGCATTGCAGTCCACGCTAGATTTCGAGCTTCTGCAAAAGATGGCCAATCTTGGGGATTTTGCGTCTGTTTACATTTGGCATGTTTATATCGTTGTTGCGGCAACAGTGTTCTAACCCTTTTTGTGTACGAAGGAGGATCAGCTCCGTCGTTTGTTAATTTATTTTGTATAAATCTCTCAATTGCTGCCGATACTATTTCTCTGAATTCAAGCCACATCTGGTCTACACTTATATTGTTAACTTGGAAGGCGTCAAGTGAATTTTTATCTGCTTTTTTGAATAGGTACATTTTTCGTTTATTTTACTATTTACTGTATCCGTTTTGATGTTCGTTATTACCTCAGGATTATTTGTTGCTGAGAGGTCAAATGTGTTTTCACAAGTGTTTACTATTCTCCTGGGCTCATGAACTAACTGCCCCAAACAATTTTCAGAGAATGCGTTTAGCACAATTTCGGATGCCGTTTTATGCGTACCTCCGGAATTAAACATGTATTTTCGCCAACATATTGAGGGTAAATTAAAGTCACCACCAACTATTATCGTATCAGTCGGGTACGTGTTTGAAGTCAAACTCAAGTTTTCTTTAAACCTTTCAGCAATTCTATCATCTGAATTGAGAGGTCGGTAAAATGATCCAATTATTATTTTATTCCGGTTGCCAATAGTGACCTCTGACCGTACTAGCTCACAGGAACTATCTACTTCAATTTCGTCACAAGATAAACTACTTCAAACAGCAACAAACACGCCACCGCCAATCATATTTAACCTATCCTTTCGTAACACCGTTAGGTTCTTCGCAAAAATTTCCGTTGAGCTTATCTCTGGCTTTAGTCAGCTTTCAGTGCCTATAAAGATTTCAGCATCAGTGCTTTCTATTAATGCTTGTAGTGCGGATTCCCAAGTTCCTTTATACTCGGTCCATTCTTCTTTGAAGGGGATAAATCCAGAGGGCGGTCAGGTGCACTATGGCGTCTGCACATTTCGAGACGACCTTGTACAACATGTGATTCATGCTTTGGAAACCACTGTTTTCACGCAAGATGGGGTAACACTTCATGTCGCTCGACCACGAAAAGATCTACTTAATCCAACCTTCCACGAAAGTGTTATCTCCAGAAGTTTACAAGATGCATGGCCTGCAAGATCACCTGATCTGAATCCATGTAACTTTTGGCTCTGGGGATTTATCAGGGACATGTTCGGTCTCTACCTGATCTGAGGACCAGTATACAGGAGCACATTGCTCAGATTTCACCGGAACTATTGCTAGCAACTGTTCCTCATGTCGTTTTATGGACACAGCTTCTCGTCCACGTCTCCAGTGCTCATATTCAAGAAATTTTGTAAGCGGGGGGTAGTAATGATATCAACATTTGACTTGTCTCATTGCTTGACGTTTTCCGCTCAAGTACCGTTCCTAATTCATTTCATACGGACACATTTCTATACGTCCTTCTCGCATTCATAGTGCCAGATTTGCACCTTGTAGCAAAAATTGGAACTAATATTTTTCCGGCGTTAATCGCATCAGCATTAACGCGTTCGAATATCTGCCAACTTTTTCTGCGGTAAGATAATTACAGGCCACACTGGACATCTGTGAGTAGCTGCACTTTAATTATAACTACCTGGTACTATGCGCACTATTCAGTATTTCAGAACAAGAACACTTAGTTACATGCAAAAAATTTTCACATAATTACAACCTTTTAAAATGTCTCTCGTTTACAACATTTATCACTTACTAAGTTTTTGATTTCGATGCAGTAAATTTGCCACATAAGGTATGATGTTTTAGTTTACAACTTCTTTTCTATTAATAATATTCACAACACGTTTTGCAGGCAGTGTTCACATATAGCACTGAATATACGTGCAAAATGATATCACATAGTTCGGGGGATATGACATAAAAAGTGATATGTTTGAAAAAATGACACAGTGAGCATGACTTTTGAAATTATTACTTCCTTGAAAGTAAATCTATTTGCAACACATTTATCGCACAGTACCCACATATGCTGTTGAACGTACCTATAAAATTATAAAAATGTATGACACATGAAGAGGAAGAGACGCAGATGGACAGAGAAAAGGAATAGAAGGAGACGAACAGCATGAGGGGGAAGAGGAGATGGGAATACAAAGGAAAAGAAGAGGAGATGGACAGAGAGAGGGGAAATAGCAGATTGACAGAGAGAGGGGCAGGAGGAGATGGGGAAGGAATTCGGGGTGGAAGAGGTGGACAGAGCGAAGGGGAGGGGTGGCAGAGGAGATGGACAGAGAGACGGGGAAGGAGGAGATTGACTAGTAGAATTGAAACAAATACCTACTCGCTCAATGCTGGGTACTCAGCTAGTGTGTAATACAGACAGATATTTATAAATTCCGATCAAGCTTCGCTGGCCTTTGGAATTGTTGTGGCTGTTTGCATTACCTCGTTTCCTCAATATATACCGCCTGCTCTGTACCTCAGCAGCTCGTAGCTCCCGCCACAGCTACGAGGTGTCATTGAAAACGCCAATGAAATAAGGAACATACAACATTGCATACACCCTGAAACAAAAGAAAACGAAGAACGACACACCACGAAGAAATTACCTGAATGTGACGGAAATTGGTGAATGTGACAGACATCTACAGAAAAAAATGATTACAGTTTCAGAAAAGATGGTGGTTTATTCAAGAGATAGAGCTTCACAAATTGAGGAAGTCAATAACATGTTGGTCAACCTCTAGCCGTTATGCAAGCAGTTATTCGGCTTGCATTGATTGATAGAGTTATTGGATGTCCCCAGAGGGTTATAGTTCCTATTTCTGTCCAATTGGCGCGTTATATCTCCAAAATCCTGAGCTGGCAGGATGACTCTACCAATAATGCTCCAAATATTCTCGGGTGGAGAGAGATCTGTCGACCTTGATGACCAAGATATTGTTTGGCAAGCACGAAAACGAGGAGTACAATCTCTCATAGTGTGCGGGCGGACATTATTATGCTGAAATGTAATCTCAGGATGACTTGCCATGAAGGGCAATGAAATGGGATGTAGAATATTGTCAACATACCGCTGTGCTATAAGGTTGCAGCGGATGGCAAACATAGGGGTCCTGCTCTGAAAAGAAATGTCACACCAGACCATCACTCCTGGTTGTTGGACCACATGCCAGATGGTAAATAGGTTGGTATCCCACCACTGCCCAGGGCAACTCCAGAGTCATCTTCTCTGGTGACTGTGCCTCAGTTCGAAATGGGACTCACTACTGAAGGCAATTTTAGTCCATTCAATGGCATTCCAGACCGAAGGCGTATCTGGAGACGCCCTAGACAACAGTGGGATACCAAGCTGACTGTCGCCTATCATACGGCCCGGCAAACAGGGATGATGTTCTGGGTGCCATTTATTTTAATATCAAGGCCACTTTGTTTGTTGTCCGCGGCATATATACAATATTGCAGTACGTCGACGATATTCTGCGCCCAATTTTGTTGCCCTTCGTGGCAAGTCATCCTGGGCTTACATTTCAGCAAGATAATACCCGTCTGCATAGACTTTCTACTGCTTGTCTTCGTGCTTGCCAAACCATACATTGGCCAGTAAGGTAGACAGATCTCTTTTGAATTGAGAACATTGGAGCATTATAGGCAGGGTCCTCCAACCAACCGGCGATCTTACGATGTAACGCCGATTTCCGTCCCAGTCGGATTATTCCTTCGTGGTGCGTAATGTTTTTGCCTTAGAAGGTATAGCACACATTTATTATTATCATACTTACAAACTGTATACACAAACCTTACTCAAGAATAAGTCTCTCTGTTAATGAGAACCATGTTTCAATCCATCCTTAGGTATTCCAGTGACTGGGTAAGGTTGCTGCGGTGATGTACTCCATGTTTTAACTGGTATAATGGAAGCTCAGTCAGGTTTGTGTCAGCAGAAAGTGCAGGTTTATTCCTGTCTCCTGAGGGAAGGTGTTCACGTGGAGAGCATGATGTGCTCGTGCACTGAAAGATGGCTGAGATGAGAAAAAACAAAGTGTTCCAGCACAGTGAGATCGCACCCGGTGGCGATAGTACACAGGCTGAAGATCACAGTTCACAGCTGAGTGCTGCCACCCATACCAACACCACCATCCACAGCAGTGATGATGATGTTTGGTTTGTGGGGCGCTCAACTGCGTGGTTATCAGCGCCCGTACAATCACCCAATCGTTGCTCACTCCAATTTCGCCACTGTCCTGGATGATGATGAAATGAGGAGGACAACACAAACACCCAGTCATCTCGAGGCAGGTGAAAATCCCTGACCCCGCCGGGAATCGAACCCGGGACCCCGTGCTCGGGAAGCGAGAACGCTACCGCGAGACCACGAGCGGCGGACATCCACAGCAGTGGCTGCACTGATAGCGATAAGGGTGGAGTGACGGAGAGCGTAATTGCAAACATACAAGTGTAAGGGACACTGAAACGAGCTGAGCAGCAGTTACCATGGACCACTGGAAGATTACAAGGAGTTTGTTTGCTGAAAAATTGTGCGTAACTTACGACGTGACCAATTGGGAAACTAAGTTTTCACAGAAATATTGATTTTAGGGCTGGACAATAGTCTTTTGACTACTATCCTGATACTGCCCAGTTCTCAACTTATCTTCGATAGTGATGAACGATGTGCCAGCCGTTGTGGCCGAGCGGTTCTAGGCGCTTCAGTCTGGAACCGCGCTACTGCTACAGTCGCAGGTTCGAATCCTGCCTCGGGCATGGATGTGTGTGATGTCCTTAGGTTTGTTAGGTTTAAGTAGTTCTAAGTCTAGGGGGCTGATGACCTCAGATGTTAAGTCTCATAGTACTTAGAGCCATTTGAACCACTTGAAGAGCGATATCTGACATCTGTACGTGATAATGGCCTGAATCATGACTGACCTACTTCTCTGTTTGATGAGTGGGACTAGACACATGAGATGTGCATTGTTACCTGGCTGCCTCTGCACTCTTCTACGCCTATCATTACGCATCATACATGTATTAAATTCGTGGTGAAGATCCCCTTATGCCACTGATCCCCAGACTACTACAGGTGATCGTATGTCCACTTACTTCACTTACCCAATCCTGGGGGAAGGGGGTTTACTGTTGTTCATAATTCACGTCTAGAGGCCAAATTGACAGTATGTAGGCAGTTGCATACGGTTTGGATCGAGATACTCTTACCAGTGACCTTCAAAGAGGTTGCGAGCAATTCTGTTACTTTCTCCATAGGAGATCTAGGAGCCACAATTCATTGGTTGAGATGCTCAGCCGGTGTTAAACACCATTTTGAGCCAGACATTCGACCTTTGGAGCCTCAGGATAGTGAATGAATGTTTGAATGAGGTAACTGTAATCTACGAACATTACGACACTAACAACCCATCTTCCCCCAAAGTGGCAATGAGTGCACAGTCATTTTGAAGCATGTTGATTCAACTGAACAAATCTTGTGGTCAAAAGAGTATTGAGAAGGAGATTTCCGACAAAGAATCACAAATTGTGCAAGCCCAGTACGATGAAGCAGACATTTTTTGAGTAACTTTCATTTGATCATATATTTATTGCATACTGAGCCACATGAGAAAATGTGGTGCGCCGTAGTCAGATCTAATCTGTGTCTAAATTAAGGATTTTCGAAAGAACTCTTGGAGCTCTGTTCAGAACTGTGCTCAGAACTCTTGTACTTATTTACATTTTGCGGAAATTGCCAAAGAATATTTTCGATACGAAAATTTTTTCGAGTATTGTTGTTTTCTTCGTTACATTTTGCAGAACAATTGATATTTTGTGCAAAGAACTCTAGAACTATGGCACATCTAACAAGAACTGTGAAAAATATGTATATTTCTCGAAAAATATAATGAAATAATGTAGACCAAGTGGGTCTCTCGAAAATACTATTATCTCATTAACTGTTATCCCCATAAAAAATGTTATTACAGTTGTCGGTAGAACTCTTAGGGTCGTATTAAGAAATGCCATCAGACCTTTTGTACGAATTTATTACTCTTACATGACAAAAGTGAGTCCCACATTAATTATCTCATACGTCATCGTCACAAATAATGTTATTATAGTTTTTGGTAGAACTCTGTGGGTGGTATTCAGAACTGTCATCAGAACTATTCTACGAATTTTGCTATAGTAGAGAAAGTGAGTATCAGATTAAAACAATTATTGTATAAATTATTATCGCCACATAAATGTTCTTATCATTTTCAATGCAACTCTTCCGGTGCTATCCAGAACTGCCAACAGAAATGTTATACAAATTTATTTTTTCCAAACTGACAAATAATTTTTTACCATACCAAAATTTTGCAGAGTTATTGTTTTCTTCCCGAAATTCTGCAGAACTATTCGTGTTTTGAGCAGGGAAATCTAGAACTATTGCATATATATCAAGAACTATGAAAAAATGTATATTTATCGTAAAAGGGGTTCAAACTTCACGGGAAATGCTCATAAGCATTCCTTAATAAAGGCAGTTACTACGTTAACAATTACCTGCACAGAATATGTTACTAGTATTTTCGATAGAACTCTTACAATGCTATACGAACAGACTTTTTTTTTGAGTAAGTGTGCCCCACAATTAATCAATTACCATACAAACTATTATAACCACAAAAAATTTTATTATGATTATCTATAGAAGTCTTGAGGTGTTAACCAGAACTGTTCATCAAAACTGTTGAACGAATTTTCTTTTTCTGTGGAGAAAGTGGGTCTAACATCAAAGCAGTTACCGTATAAACTATCATCGCCACAAAAAGATATTATTAGGATTTTCGATAGAACTCTTGGTGTTCTGTTCAGAACTGTTGTACGAATTTACTTTTTGCGAAAATTGACAAAGAATGTATTCGATAGACAATTTTTTCGAGTATTGTTGTTTTTTTCGCTAAATTCTGCAGGACTATTCAAATTTTGTACAAA
The DNA here is from genome assembly GCF_023864275.1 of Schistocerca cancellata. Classification (NCBI taxonomy): domain Eukaryota; kingdom Metazoa; phylum Arthropoda; class Insecta; order Orthoptera; family Acrididae; genus Schistocerca; species Schistocerca cancellata. The sequence continues at coordinate 574,421,036 of NC_064629.1, forward strand.
TAACTCTAGAACTGTGACATTTCTATCAAGAACTCTGACAAGATATATATTTCTGAAGAAAAGGATTCCAACTTCACAGTAAGTGAAGAGGTTCCCTCCTTAAATTGCAATTATCTCGTAACGTGTTAGCTGCACAAAAAATTGTAATTAGGATATTCGATAGAACTATTGGGGTTCTGTTCAGAACTGCCCTCAGAACCGTTGTGCGAATTTACTTTTTGCGAAAATTGCGAATGTTTGCTTTACGAAATTTTTTCGAGTATTGTTGTTTTCTTCGTTAAATTCTGCAGAACTATTCAAATTTTGTACAAAGAACTCTAGAACTATGCCATATCTATCAAGAACTCTGAAAAAAATTTATATTTCTGAAAAAAAGGGTGCCAGCTTCACAGTAAGTGAAAAGATTTTCTCATAAAATGCAATTATCTCGTAAAATATTAGCTGCAGTAAAAAATGTTACTGGGATTTTCGAAAGAACCCTTGGAGCTCCGTTCAGAACTGTGCAAAGAACTCTTGTACTTATTTACATTTTGCGGAAATTGCCAAAGAGTGTTTTCGATAGGAAAATTTTTGCTATACGCAATTTTTTTCGAGTATTGTTGTCTTCTTCGTTAAATTCTGCAGAACTATTCAAATTTTGTACAAAGAACTCTAGAACTATGCCATATCTATCAAGAACTCTGAAAAAAATATATTTCTGAAAAAAAGGGTGCCAACTTCACAGTAAGTGAAAAGATTTTCTCATTAAAATGCAATTATCTCGTAAAATATTAGCTGCAGTAAAAAATGTTACTGGGATTTTCGAAAGAACTCTTGGAGCTCTGTTCAGAACTGTGCTAAGAACTCTTGTACCTATTTACATTTTGCGGAAATTGCCAAAGAATGTTTTCGATACGAAAATTTTTTGAGTATTGTTGTTTTCTTCGCTAAATTCTGCAGAACTATTGAAATTTTGTACAGAGAACTCTATAACTATGACTTATCTATCAAGAACTCTGAAAAAAATATATATTTCTGAAAAAAAGGGTGCCAGCTTCACAGTAGCTCTTATGGAATTCTTAATTAAGTTGCAATTACCTCTTAAACTATTACCTGCACAAAAAAATTCTACTACGATTTTCGATAGAACTCTTCACGTGGTGTCCAGAACTGTCATAAGAACTGTTGTACGAATATATTTATTTTTTCCATAGACAAAGTGTGTCCCACATTAAATCAATTTATCTCATAAACTATTGTCAACATAGAAAAATGTTGTTGGGATTTTCGATAGAGGTCTTGGGGTTCTGTTCAGAACTGTCCTCAGAACTGTTGTACAAGTTTAATTTTTGCGAAAATTGACAAAAAATGTTTTCGATACGAACATTTTTTCGAATATTGTTGTTTTCTTCGCTAAATTCTGCAGGACTATTCAAATTTTGTACAAATAACTCTAGAACTGTGACATTTCTATCAAGAACTCTGACAAGATATATATTTCTGAAGAAAAGGATTCCAACTTCACAGTAAGTGAAGAGGTTCCCTCCTTAAATTGCAATTATCTCGTAACGTGTTAGCTGCACAAAAAATTGTAATTAGGATATTCGATAGAACTATTGGGGTTCTGTTCAGAACTGCCCTCAGAACCGTTGTGCGAATTTACTTTTTGCGAAAATTGCGAATGTTTGCTTTACGAAATTTTTTTCGAGTATTGTTGTTTTCTTCGTTAAATTCTGCAGAACTATTCAAATTTTGTACAAAGAACTCTAGAACTATGCCATATCTATCAAGAACTCTGAAAAAAATTTATATTTCTGAAAAAAAGGGTGCCAGCTTCACAGTAAGTGAAAAGATTTTCTCATAAAATGCAATTATCTCGTAAAATATTAGCTGCAGTAAAAAATGTTACTGGGATTTTCGAAAGAACCCTTGGAGCTCCGTTCAGAACTGTGCAAAGAACTCTTGTACTTATTTACATTTTGCGGAAATTGCCAAAGAGTGTTTTCGATAGGAAAATTTTTGCTATACGCAATTTTTTTCGAGTATTGTTGTCTTCTTCGTTAAATTCTGCAGAACTATTCAAATTTTGTACAAAGAACTCTAGAACTATGCCATATCTATCAAGAACTCTGAAAAAAATATATTTCTGAAAAAAAGGGTGCCAACTTCACAGTAAGTGAAAAGATTTTCTCATTAAAATGCAATTATCTCGTAAAATATTAGCTGCAGTAAAAAATGTTACTGGGATTTTCGAAAGAACTCTTGGAGCTCTGTTCAGAACTGTGCTAAGAACTCTTGTACCTATTTACATTTTGCGGAAATTGCCAAAGAATGTTTTCGATACGAAAATTTTTTGAGTATTGTTGTTTTCTTCGCTAAATTCTGCAGAACTATTGAAATTTTGTACAGAGAACTCTATAACTATGACTTATCTATCAAGAACTCTGAAAAAAATATATATTTCTGAAAAAAAGGGTGCCAGCTTCACAGTAGCTCTTATGGAATTCTTAATTAAGTTGCAATTACCTCTTAAACTATTACCTGCACAAAAAAATTCTACTACGATTTTCGATAGAACTCTTCACGTGGTGTCCAGAACTGTCATAAGAACTGTTGTACGAATATATTTATTTTTTCCATAGACAAAGTGTGTCCCACATTAAATCAATTTATCTCATAAACTATTGTCAACATAGAAAAATGTTGTTGGGATTTTCGATAGAGGTCTTGGGGTTCTGTTCAGAACTGTCCTCAGAACTGTTGTACAAGTTTAATTTTTGCGAAAATTGACAAAAAATGTTTTCGATACGAACATTTTTTCGAATATTGTTGTTTTCTTCGCTAAATTCTGCAGAACTATTGAAATTTTGTACAAAGAACTCTGGAACTATGCCATATCTATCAAGAACTCTGAAAAAAAATATGTATTTATGAAAAAAAGGGTGCCAACTTCACAGTAAGTGAAATGATTTTCTCATTAAAATGCAATTATCTCGTAAACTATTAGCTGTACAAAAAAATGATACTTGGAATTTCGAAAGAACTCTTAGAGCTCTGTTCAGAACTGTGCTCAGAACTCTTGTACTTATTTACATTTTGCGGAAATTGCCAAAGAATGTTTTCGATACGAAAATTTTTTCGAGTATTGTTGTTTTCGTCGCTAAATTCTGCAGAACTATTGAAATTTTGTACAAAGAACTCTAGAACTATGCTACAGCTATCAAGAACTGTGAAAAAAATGTATATTTCTTTAAAAAGGGGTGCTAACTTCACACGACTTGGCTTCTGAGGCGATCCTCAGTTCATACAGGCGACTGGCGGATTTGGTGAAGACAGCTGGCCTCGCACGCGGGGTGCAAGCAGAGCACTCTATTTGCAGCATCGTTTCCAGAATGGATCGGGATCCTTTGGTTTGGAGCCGAGTGGAGGGTCTCAACCAGAGGCTTCGTCGACTCTGTGACTCAGATTTCCAGACTTGCGCAATTGGGTGGGGAATTGTAGGACGCCCCTAGATAGGTCAGGGGTGCACTACACAAAGGAAGCGGTTACTCGGGCAGCAGAGTACTTGTGGCGTGAACATGGTTTTTTTTTTAGGCTAGGCAGTAGTGCGAGGTGTCCTGATGAACACTCACCAGTCGACGTGCAGGCAGGGAAGTCAGGACGCGCTCAGTGTAAAGACACTTCAGCTATCAAGATATTAGGAGTAAATTTTCAGGGTGTTCGGAATAAAGTTCCTGAATTTACTGCCCTCCAGAAAGCGTGTGGCGCGCAAATTATTCTCGGGACTGAGACCTGGGTGAACCCTGAGATAGGAAGTTCTGAAATATTTAGTGAGGGTTGGAATGTGTATCGGAAAGACAGATTAGACACCGTAGGAGGTGGTGTCTTCATTGCAGTTGACAAAAATATTGTGTCTACTGAGGTCGAAGTAGAGTGTGACTGTGAAATTATCTGGACACGTTTAACAGAGCTAGGAGAAATAAAGTTAATTGTTAGGTGTTATTACCGGCCACCAGGTTCCACCGTGACAGTTCTAGAATCATTCAATGGGAGTCTACACTCAGTATCGCAGAAGTACCCGCATCATGCTATGTATATTAGTCGGAGGCGACTTCAACCTACCTAGTGTCTATGGATTCATTACAGGTGGTACAGATAAGCCGTCGTGTGAATTACTTTTGAACACATTATCCGAAAACTGTCTTGAGCAGCTAAATCGACAGCCAACGCGTAATGGAAATATTTTAGATCTGGTAGCCACGAACAAACCAGACCTCATCGACGGTGTCAGTATTGAGATAGGGATTAGTGATCATGATGTTGTCATTACGACTATGGTTACGAAAGTTAAAAAGTCGGTCAAGAAGGCTATGAGAGTATTCTTACTAGAAAGAGCGGATAAGCAGTTGTTAGCATCCCACTTAGTAAATGAATCGACTTCATTTACTTCCGGTACGATGGACGTGGAAGAATTATGGGCAAATTTTAAACACATTGTAAATCACGCATTGGACAAATATGTGCCGGAAAAGTGGCTTAAGGACGGAAAAGACCCACCGTGGTTTAACAGCGCAATTCGGAGAATGCTCAGGAAGCAAAGACAGTTGCACTCGCGGTACAAGAAAGATCGGGAGAATGAGGACAGGCAAAAGTTAGTAGAGATTTGTGCTGCTGTAAAAAGAGCGATGCGCGAAGCATACAACCACTACCACGGTCATACCCTAGCAAAAGATCTTGCTGAAAACCCAAGGAAATTCTGGGCTTACGTAAAATCGGTAAGCGGGTTGTAGGCTTCCATCCAGTCACTCAATGATCAGTCTGGCCTGGCAACGGAAGACGGCAAAACGAAAGCTGAAATTTTAAATTTGGCATTTGAGAAATGTTTCACGCAGGAGGATCGTACAAACATACCTCCGTTTGAGTCTCGTACAGATTCCCGTGTGGAGGACATAGTGATAGACATCCCTGGCGTTGTGAAGCAGCTGAATGGGTTGAAAATAAATAAATCGCGAGGTCCTGATGGGATTCCAATTCGGTTTTACAGAGAGTACTCTACTGCATTGGCTCCTTACTTAGCTTGCATTAATCGCGAATCTATTGCCCAACGTAAAGTCCCGAGCGACTGAAAAAAAAGCGCAGGTGACGCCTACTCAAAATTACAGACCAATATCCTTAACATCGGTTTGTTGCAGGATTCTCGAACATATTCTCAGTTCGAATATAATGAATTTCCTTGAGACAGAGAAGTTGCTGTCCATGCATCAGCACGGCTTTAGAGAGCATCGCTCCTGCGAAACGCAACTCGCCCTTTTTTCAAGTGATATCTTGCGAACCATGGATGAAGGGTATCAGACGGATGCCATATTCCTTGACTTCCGGAAAGCGTTTGAATCGGTGCTCCACTGCAGACTCCTAACTAAGGTACGAGCACATGGGACTGGTTCCCAAATATGTGAGTGGCTCGAAGACTTCTTAAATAATAGAACACAGTACGTTGTTCTCGATGGTGAGTGTTCATCGGAGGTTAGGGTATCATCTGGAGTGCGCCAGGGAAGTGTGGTAGGTCCACTGTTGTTTTCTATCTACATAAATGATCTTTTGGATAGGGTGGATAGCAATGTGCGGCTGTTTGCTGATGATGCTGTGGTGTACGGGAAGGTGTCGTCGTTAAGTGACTGTAGGAGGATATAAGATGACTTGGACACGAATTTTGATTGGTTTAAAGAATGGTAGCTAACTTAAATATAGATAAATGTAAATTAATGCAGATGAATAGGAAAAAGAATCCCGTAATATTTGAATACTCCATTAGTAGTGTAGCGCTTGACACAGTCACGTCGATTAAATATTTGGGCGTAACAATGCAGAGCGATATGAAGTGTGACAAGCAGTTGTGGGGAAGGCGGATAGTCGTCTTCGGTTCATTGGTAGAATTTTGGGAAGATGTGGTTCATCTGTAAAGGAGACCGCTTATAAAACACTAGTACGACCTATTCTTGAGTACTGCTCGAGCGTTTGGGATCCCTATCAGGTCAGATTGAGGGATGACATAGAAGCAATTCAGAGGCGGGCTGCTAGATTTGTTACTGGTAGATTTGATCATCACGCGAGTGTTACGGAAATGCTTCAGGGAGTCGGGTGGGAGTCTCTGGAGGAAAGGAGGCGTTCTTTTCGTGAATGGATACTGAGGAAATTTAGAGAACCAGCATTTGAGGCTGACTGCAGTACAGTTTTACTGCCGCCAACTTATATTTGGCGGAAAGACCACAAAGATAAGATAAGAGAGATTAGGGCTCGTACAGATGCATATAGGCAGTCATTTTTCCCTCGTTCTGTTTGGGAGTGGAACAGGGAGAGAAGATGCTAGTTGTGGTACGAGTTACCCGCCGCCACGCACCGTATGGTAGATTGCGGAGTATGTATGTAGATGTAGATGTAGATGTTATTCTATCTGGATACTCAGCAAGCAGTGTAGGAAATTTGGATTGGGAGTTAAAGTGCAAGGAATAAAAATTAAGTTCTTGAAGTTTTCTACTGTCGCATTGATACAGAAACAGTAAAGGACATAGAAAAACCATTGGACCTAATGCATATTGTCTTGAAAGGAGAAAATTAACATAAATAAAAAGTAAAATAAGGTTATAAGTTGAACATCAATGAAAGTAGAATATGGGTAACACAGTGTTGTTAAATTAAGAAGACTGGTGCCAAAGGAATTAGTTTAGAAAATGAAAAGTTAAAATTGGTACACAAAATGTTGATACTTGGGCAGTCGAATAATTGAAAGCAAAAGAAATAAATAGGATTAAAAATGCAGTCTTGCAGGAGCAAGAAAATGTCTAAATTCTTCCGAATTCTATTTGGCGATGACAGTAATATTTTACTTACTGATGAACCGAGGAAACAAGAGAACTCTTGCAGAGAAAGCAGTCAAAACACAGAAGAAAGTTTGTAATTGGTCATTATGGAACTATGTTACATCGATCATAAGAAAAGCACTTGTCACGGATATCAATAAGGAGAGAGAAAATGACACTTAAATTAAATACCTCTGTACACTGTGTAACAAATACAAAATTTCTTAGAGTAAACATTGTCTCATTTGAAGTTGTATGAACACACAAGGATTCTTGTAAACAGAATGTCATAAGCATGTTATGCTCTTGGAATCACGTTATCAGTGTGTAAAAGCCAGTGTCTTCCAGTTACATACAATTATGAGCCTAAATTTTACAACCACCTGCTTATTACCATGTCCGTCCACATTTGGAAAGCAATATAGGAACGGTTTTGCATGGCATGGATTGAAAAGGTCCTTGGTAGACTTCCAGAGGTATCTGGCACGATATGTCTGCTGACACGTCACTCAATACCCGCAAATTACGAGCCGGAGGTTTGTGAGGGTGGAGATGGCGCCTGATTGCAATCTAGATATCTTCCATCAGATTCACATTCACATCAGGCGAGCTTGGTGGCCATGATACCAACGTGAGTTCACTATCGTACCCCTCAACCACCGTAACACTATCCTCGTATTGTGACATGGACAGTTACCTTGGTGGAAGATATCATCACTGTCAGGGAAGGCATCAAGCGCGAACGGATGAAAGTGGTCCGCAAAAATATTCCTATAGTCCACAGCTGTCACAGTGCCTTCGATTAGTACCACAGGTCCCATGGAAGGCCAGGTGAATATACGGATAATGTTGTCCCCACAGGCATGTATCCATGGCGCCGTGTGTATTTTGAGTGGTCGTTTACCCAGATGGCAGCATGCGCGGACATGACGATTGACCAGTTAAAGCTGCAAACGTGGCTCAACGAATCAGGCGACATGTTATAGTGATCTTCGGTCCAATCTCGATGACCGTGTGCTCATTGCAATAGTAATTGACGAATTCATTGTGTCAACACGGGGACATTTTGTAGTTGTGTTCTGCAGAGGCCAATGTTTAATAATGTGCGCTGTACGGTGAACTATGAAACAGTTGTGCCCACGCCATCATTGTGCTCTGTCGTCAGATCTGCCATAGATGACTGACGATCTTGCTAAATAGACTTCGCAAGCAGTTCACCTCCTTGTTCTTTGAAGAGGCATCGACGTCCAACACCTTGTAGCCTATGTGTTGGTTCACTGTCCCCCAGCAACTCTTCGTAGTTATTCACGATGGCAGCACGCAGACAGCCGACCATATCGCGGTTTTCGAAATGACCGTCACCGGGCGCCAGGTCATAAAAATCTGTCCTTTATCTAAGTCACTTCTGATATATGATTTAGTCATTTGCAGATCGTATCGTCACTAGTATGATCCCATCTCTGCTCACAGTTCCTCAAAGCCAGCAGGTGGCATGCAGTGGATAGTGGACATAATATTTTGGCTCATCGGCGTGCTATTCGTATGTATACTCAATTCTTACCTATGAAATTATTTTTTGAGCACAAATGAAAATGTATGTTAACACAGGTTTCAGAAAATAGGAAAGAGTCATAATAATAATAATCAAAAATAGTAATCAGTCTCATACAATACATTGGCAACTTTAATTACATCATATTTGTACGTTTACCAACTATTTATCCACATCAAAAATTTCTTGTTGATTACTGCTCTGTCTATACCCATGGAACAAATTTGGAATGAACTTACATTTACAAAGAAATAATAAACACAGCATGCAAATAAGAATTTTCTACCAAAAGATGAAATTACGAAATAAATTTGTGAAGAAGATTAATGAGACTATAAAAGTGAATTTATTTAAAAAGTATCTATTAAGCAGTACATATGTAGGACAAGTGAATGCCAATAATAATAACAACAATCATAATAATAATAATAATGCTAGCAAAACATATCTGTTATTTCACACAGCACTTTGCACTTCATGATTATTTCTTTTTCTCTGCTGTAAATCATTGCTTCAGAACTCTGCAATGGACAACACTAACACTTATTTATTTATGAACCCAAGATCTCACTCATTATGGAGGGATGTTGACAAAATCTTTCAGTCAAGCAAATGGCAAGTTGCGATACACCAAATGGAAATAAACCACCATTTTCAAAGTCCTGAGGTCAGCTAATAGTTTGTGTAGCACCACGTTACGAAATAATGTGTATACAGGGTATATAACGTCATTAGTGTGTGCCGTGACCAGTACCAAGAAGAGAATGAATTTTTAGCACTAGCTTCTTGGCTTATTAAATTACGTGTTTGCAAAACACTAGTGTAGAGAAGGAATAAACTGAGTGAAGTCGTGCCGTTTTAAAAACACTGGACGTGTATTTGGGAGGAAGGAGGCTTTAGCCTCCTTTAGGCCATTATAATTTAGGTTTTCGATGGTTCCTATTATAAGGCTGCATCCAGTCTCATCCTTGTCAACAGAGACATGTACGTAAATGCCTGTATAGATGGATTATGTTCTTTTTCCTTTAGCCATGACGTGTCTAAAACTCTTGCTTAAGCGATTCACAAATGAATGAAATTAAACATATTCGACTCAATAATAGAATTTAAATCCGTAAATGAAACACTTTCCACTCGAGCCTTTAAATCAACAAGTAAAGTGTTAAGTACTGTAAACACACGTGCTCCAACAAACGAAAAAAGAACATAAAATAGCAAACAAGAATTTTTGCAAATAATCAACAGCACATTAGACAGAATTACTTAGGAAAGATGACCTCGATGCTTGGTCCCCTCTCCGAAATCAACCAACCAACCAACAGAATCACATAAAGAAACAACGTAATGTGACATGCCCAAATCGGGAAGAAATATTGTTACACACATAGAGCAACATTCTGCACGCAAAAGAACCAATATAAATGGGGAACGACTTATGTGATGAACGTGGTAAGTACTAAAATCCATAGTCCTTGAGAAACGTCTTCAGAAGCTTACTATACGAGTGCCACCGAATCGAATTTGTGGTAAGGAACAACCTGATCGTGTGACCATAAGTAAACATTCTGGACTGTAAATACTCAATGTTGAAGTTACTGTAACTGCCTGTTTGGATTCAATTTGTTATTCCCCTCAAAATCAACTTTTAAATTAGGCTTATAATTAGAAAAAAGGAATCAGTACCAACCTACGAAGCTCGACACAGATAAGTTTCTTAAAATAAGTAATTTTAAAACACTATTCGAAAAAAAACCCGAGAAGTGGGAACAACTCCAAAAAGACAATACAAGCAGCAGAAGAAATTATCTCCTCGAAAAGAAATGCAAACACCACCAGTAGAAAGATAAATGTGGTGAATTTGTCCTCAAAAGACAGAGAACCCGGAACATCTGGAATACAAATGAAAATGATGAGAATCAAATAGCCTTTATAGAAGTCAGAAAAGTAACATCAAAAGATCTTAAGAAGGTCCAAGGTCTGAAAGATCAACTGACGTCAAAAGAATCGGAGTTAACAAAAGCAAAAGAAACGTCTACAGAGTGTTAAAAAGCAGACTAATAAAATATGCACCACCAAGCGTACAGTTTACAGATCCAAAAAGTCTCAAAATTACACATAACAACACTAGAAACTGTGAAATACTTGCAGAGGATTTCAAACAGTTACAAAAGTGCGACCCACGGCAGGAAAATTTTGATTTTAACACTACAGTATCAAGAGAACCAGATACGAAGCCAACAACATTCGAAGAAATTAAAGAAATAGTACGACAAAAGCAAGAAAGCATCTGGCGAAGACAATACAGTTGCAGAGTTATGGAAACACACTAGTGACAATATGATAGCAGGCCTGACAAAAATAATTCAAGAAATCTGGGATACCGTGCCAGCTGGATGGACATCTGCACTACTACAACCCACACACGAAAATTGAGCTAAAACGGATCCTAACAATTACAGAGGTTAGTTGTTGTTAATGACATATAAGATCCTGCCGAAGGTACTTTTAAGTAGTGTTGAAAAAAATTAGATTCAGAGCTATGGGAGTATCAGACAGTATTAAGGAAGAGCAGATTATGTGCAGAACAAGAACACCTTAAAAATTATGAAAATCAGATGGTTGAAACATGTGCTAAGATTTGAAGATTTTTAAAAAGATATACGAATCTGTTGATGGAAATAAAACAACAGTCAACATTCTAAAAGAGTTTAGACTAAATAACAAAACTACAGACGTAATTAAAGCAACTTTATCCAACGCAACATTAAAATAAATTCTATGAGAGAACGGTCAGAAAATTTTGAAATATATTCCGGAGTAAGACGACGAGTGGCTTCTCGCCCCTACTTTTTAACTGTGCATTAGAGAAAGTGGTTAGAGAATGGAGAGAGAGCATAAATATTAAGGTTATACAACTAGGAAGAAAGCCAAAAAAATTTTCAAATGTGTGTGAAATCTTATGGGACTTAACTGCTAAGGTCATCAGTCCCTAAGCTTACACCGTGCGGTTAAAGGCGCTGCAGCCTGGAACCGCAAGACCGCTACGGTCGCAGGTTCGAATCCTGCCTCTGCATGGATGTTTGTGATGTCCTTAGTTTAGTTAGGTTTAACTAGTTCTAAGTTCTAGGGGACTAATGACCTCAGCAGTTGAGTCCCATAGTGCTCAGAGCCATTTGAACCATTTGAACCTAAGCTTACACACTACTTAACCTAAATTATCCTAAGGACAAACACACACACCCATGCCCGAGGGAGGACTCGAACCTCCGCCGGGACCAGCCGCACAGTTCACGACTGCAACGCCTTAGACCGTTCTAGTAAGAAAGCCAAACAAGATCACTGTAGACTGCCTAGTATTTGCAGATGACATAGTACTTGTTACACTCAATTGTAGGTGCACAAGGACAAATCACAGAACTACAACATCAAGCAGCAGCTGTAGGTTTACAAATATCATTTAAAACACAGTGCGTCACTAATATTAGTGACGCACCTCAAAAACTTAAAATCAGTATCACATTGTATACAGAAGACTATTTTAAGTATCTAAGAGAAAGAAGATGAAGGAAAATATAGCAATAAATATCCCAGATCACAAAACTGAAACACTAAGAAACAATGGTCACATCAGAAATACGTTATGCAATGATCTATTAAATTGACTATGAAGCGAGAGCTTGAAAAAATTAGAAAAAACTGAAAGCACGATCCCAATAGAAAAATTAGGAGCTAAAACAGCAGTGAATCAGAATGCAGTTGAAGGTCTAAAAGAAAAGTTTATCAGAAAGTTGAAAAGTTAACAGGCGTGAAGAGAGAAAAGAGATTAAAATTCTGTGGACATGTATGAATAATGATAAAGTGACTAAACATATCTTCAGGACAGGAAAAAGTCAAGACCTGGAAGAAAGTGGACACAAAAAGAAAAGGGAGAAGTTTCTCAAACAATGAAAGAAGAACGGGGCGAAGGCAACTGTAATTGAAAACAAAGGTGCAGAAACAATGATGATTTATCATACCCTCTAAAGGGGTTATTGGAAATTTTAAACATACTACTACTACTAGTACTACTACTACTACTACTGCTATTGAAAAAGAGAAATACACTCCTGGAAATGGATAAAAGAACACATTGACACCGGTGTGTCAGACCCACCATACTTGCTCCGGACACTGCGAGAGGGCTGTACAAGCAATGATCACACGTACGGCACAGCGGACACACCAGGAACCGCGGTGTTGGCCGTCGAATGGCGCTAGCTGCGCAGCATTTGTGCACCGCCGCCGTCAGTGTCAGCCAGTTTGCCGTGGCATACGGAGCTCCATCGCAGTCTTTAACACTGGTAGCATGCCGCGACAGCGTGGACGTGAACCGTATGTGCAGTTGACGGACTTTGAGCGAGGGCATATGTGGGCATGCGGGAGGCCGGATGGACGTACCGCCGAATTGCTCAACACGTGGGGCATGAGGTCTCCACAGTACATCGATGTTGTCGCCAGTGGTCGGCGGAGGGTGCACGTGCCCGTCGACCTGGGACCGGACCGCAGCGACGCACGGATGCACGCCAAGACCGTAGGATCCTACGCAGTGCCGTAGGGGACCGCACCGCCACTTCCCAGCAAATTAGGGACACTGTTGCTCCTGGGGTATCGGCGAGGACCATTCGCAACCGTCTCCATGAAGCTGGGCTACGGTCCCGCACACCGTTAGGCCGTCTTCCGCTCACGCCCCAACATCGTGCAGCCCGCCTCCAGTGGTGTCGCGACAGGCGTGAATGGAGGGACGAATGGAGACGTGTCGTCTTCAGCGATGAGAGTCGCTTCTGCCTTGGTGCCAATGATGGTCGTATGCGTGTTTGGCGCCGTGCAGGTGAGCGCCACAATCAGGACTGCATACGACCGAGGCACACAGGGCCAACACCCGGCATCATGGTGTGGGGAGCGATCTCCTACACTGGCCGTACACCACTGGTGATCGTCGAGGGGACACTGAATAGTGCACGGTACATCCAAACCGTCATCGAACCCATCGTTCTACCATTCCTAGACCGGCAAGGGAACTTGCTGTTCCAACAGGACGCTGCACGTCCGCATGTATCCCGTGCCACCCAACGTGCTCTAGAAGGTGTAAGTCAACTACCCCGGCCAGCAAAATCTCCGGATCTGTCCCCCATTGAGCATGTTTGGGACTGGATGAAGCGTCATCTCACGCGGTCTGCACGTCCAGCACGAACGCTGGTCCAACTGAGGCGCCAGGTGGAAATGGCATGGCAAGCCGTTCCAGAGGACTACATCCAGCATCTCTACGATCGTCTCCATGGGAGAATAGCAGCCTGCATTGCTGCGAAAGGTGGATATACACTGTACTAGTGCCGACATTGTGCATGCTCTGTTGCCTGTGTCTATGTGCCTGTGGTTCTGTCAGTGTGATCATGTGATGTATCTGACCCCAGGAATGTGTCAATAAAGTTTCCCCTTCCTGGGAAAATGAATTCACGGTGTTCTTATTTCAGTTTCCAGGAGTGTATATTACACCTACATCCACATACGTAGTACGCAAGTCACTGTATGGTGCCTGACGAAGGATAGCTTGTACCACTACCAGTCATTTCCTATCCTGTCTCACTTGCAAACAGAGAGAGAAAAAATGACTCTCCGTATGTCTCCATACAGGCCTTAATTTCTCTTATGTCATCTTAGTGATCATTACGTGAAATTTACGTTGACGGCCGTAGAATCTTTCTGTAGTCAGCTTCAAATGCTGGTTCTCTAAATTTTCTCTGTAGTGTTTCATGGAAAGACGGTCGTCTTGTCCCAGGGATTGCCACTTCAGTTCACGAAGCATCTTCGTGATCCCTGCGTGTTGATCGAACCTACCGGTAACAAATTTAGGAGCAAGTCTCCGAACTGCTTCGATACTAGTAAGTGGTTATGTTGAGCGCACTTGCCACTATTCTAAAGCATAACATTTTAACGAATTAATTATATTATATTATATTATGCTATATATAATATTATGTTTATTATGTAATATTTATTTTTTATTTCCTTTAACTAGTTATGGGGGGCATAGAGGTGCAACAAAGGATCGCCATTTTGTTCTGTCCTCTGCAAATATTTTCACTTCTTCCCATCCGAATCCTTGTTGACGTAGGCACATACTACTTTCTAGTCTTTCTTAACTGTGTCAGGAACAATTTTCTGTAAGAATGTTTACGGAGTGTTGCGTTATTTGTAAGCGGAACGTGGACCATAAAGAATACAGACAAGACGAGTGTAGAAGAATCAGAAAATTGCTGCTACAGGGAGCACTGAATATTAGATTGGTACATCGAGTAAATAATGAACAGTGACTGGACAGAACTGAGGACAAACGAGATTTGTGGAACAACGTAACAGATTGAATGATGGTTGGGAGTCATCTTGAGGCACCAAAGAATAGCTATTTTGGTAATGGAAGGGAATGTGTGGGATATGAATTGTAGAGGAAGATCGGGGTTTGAGTGCAGTAAGATCAAGTGGATGCACGGTACAGTAAATACGAAGATAGTAGAACACTTGTACGTGACTGAATAGCGTGACAGCTGTATCAAAAAAGTCCACGCATTGATAACAATAATAATAATAATAATAACAGTAGGTTGAAGAGTATCAACTAACATATCACAGCTGAGATAGCCGCCTCCAGAAGTCTCGAGATCTCACATGGACTGGTAGGAATTGATTTAGTTTGCGCCTATAAAAGGTGAATATGGGTGCTAAGGGTCTTCTGTTATATTTCCAAGCATATACTCTAAAATGATTCAAAATAGCACATATGTAAGGGAGAGTGTTGTATATAGAGGATAGTATACCTAGGAACACAAGGCATTTTAGTTGATACTTCAGTCTAGTAACTTATTTTAAAATAACATGAAGGAATGCGCATTAGAGACCGCCATGAGAAGTTTCCGCCATTTTCAACAGTTTTTATTATTGTTAGATATAAGGTTGGATTTGGTTCCGGATTTGTAAATATTTCTAATTCTACACAATTAAGTGCCATACAGCTGCGAGATGTGCAAGAAGAGTATCAGTGAGGTTCTGGAAGGCACCGATAGGGATGTGCAGCCATCCTGACTCCAGCGCTGTACTCATATTAGCTAGGTTTTTCGGCTGAGGGTCAATTACACGTACAGCACGCCCGAAGCGATCCCTTTGGTTTTAGACTGGATTTAAAGTCGTGGAGTTTGGTGGCCAGGGGAGTCCGGTAAACTCACCCGCTGCTCTTCGAAACACACAAGCATGCTGGAAGCTGTGTGACACTTCACATTTGTCCTACTGATAGATGCCATCGTGCCGAGAAAAAACAATATGCATGTAGTGTTCAACATTGTCCCCAAGGATAGATGTATAATTGTGCTGATCCACTGTACACTACAGAATGACGAGATCACCCAGAAAATGCCACGGAAGTATACCCCAGGTCATACGCTACCTCCAGGTTGCAGGGTGTTTGATTTCAGACGTTTCACATAGTATACGACAGTGACCATCTGCCCGAAACAGCATAAAACGTGATTAATCCAAAAAACCACCTATCGCCACTAAGTGGACGTCCGGTTACTGTATTGGGGCGCAAATTCCAGTCTTCATCAGTCAGAATGAGTACATGAATCAGTTGCCTACTGCTGCGGCCCATACGCAGCAACCTTCTCTGAATGGTCGTTAAGTAAACACTGTTGGAAGCGCGTTGGTGGTTCATCTGGATACGTCTGTTCGCCGATACGAATCTCCGCATCCGTCGTTCACCCCTGTCGTCTATGGCCCGCGGTGCACCGCAGTTCGCTCGGCAGCGGTTTTCGATAGCGCCATTTTGCCATGCGCGGTATACTTTGATCATGGCGACACGCACACAAGCTATTTACAATTTTAGACGTTTCGCAAATGCTTCCATCCTTGGCCCGAAAGCCAACGATCACGCCGTTTTGGGCGTCAGATGAATCTCTTCGTTTCCGCATTACGATAACGACTGCACTGTCTTCCTCAGGTTTTTAATTGCCCTCTGGTTATCTGTAAAAGAAAGAATTATCTGCCAGATACCTCTGGCGGCTTCTTATTCTTCTTCTTCTTCTTGTTACTTCCGGGCTGCCTGAACTCTGTCTTCTTCAGGCAGGAGATGTCCATTGGTGTTGGATGTACAGGACGGCTGGATGTACAGGACGGCTTGGTCCGTTATGTACCGCCAGTCCTCGTCGGTTAAGATCAGATGTTCGTTTATCAGCTCCAGATCTGCACGCCGGACGAGCTCCCTCCCGTTGATCTGGTTTAGTGGTTCGCACCCCCAGTGGAACGGATACGGTTTATAGGGTAGGTGAGGGATATTGGTTACCTTCAAGGGATAGGGATTGCCATGATGGGGGTAGCTGCGATCTTGGTGAGTACCCCCCTCACACAATTCTTGTTGTGGAGGGGGAGGCACTCGAACGGCTCGTCTTCTTCTTCTCCCTCGGTTTCCATGGGCGTCTCCTCTGTCGTCTGCGTTTCTGCAGAGACAGAAGTGACGGCTGCTTTTTGTCGGCGGTTGTCCCCGACTCCATGACCACCTCCCTAGCAACCTGCGTTGCCGCGTCGGCCAGGGAGGCGGTCGTTTGTGTCGCCCCGGCTACCCCCGTACTGGCGGGGGTCGGTGCCACATCCGGTGTGGTGCGAGACGCGAGGTGCTGGGCGACCCTCAGTTGGGTCATCTCCCGACGCGTCTCGTCTAGTTCCGCTCTCAGGGCCGCCCTCTCCTCCGCCAGGGCGGATTTGAGAGCGGTGATAGCGTCCTCGTTGGCTTCCCGCAGTACTTGGCGTAAAGCGCCCTCGTCGTCTTTGTAGCGCAGCCCGCTTCCCCTACTAGAGAAGGAGGGCGGGGTGTCCACCTTCTCTTCTTGTTGAGCCACCTCATCGTGTGTGGTGGCCCCTTTCCGCTGCTCCCAAGTCTTCAGATAGCCGCAGCTGCCCGAATTTGCGGCGTGCGAGCCGCCGCAATTTACGCACGTTGCCGCGGTACCTCTTGGTTTGTTGCAGTTTCGCGTGTCGTGCGGTTTCCCGCACTCAACACACGCAACCGCGCCGTCGCAGGCCCTGGCTATGTGTCCCAACTTTTGTCACTTATAGCACTGTAATTGTAATTGTGCCACAGGCTTCCGTTTCTTCTTCCTGTTGCCGTAACCGTTGCTCCCGGCTGCCTTCAGCAGGAGCTCAACAGCGGCGACAATCTTGTCTCTTCCTCCATTCCTCCGTCCGGGCATGGCGTTGGGCTAGTGGCGTTGGCGTGCGCGAGCGACGGTAACGAAGTGAGCCGCAGCGAGTCGAGCAGCGGAGTGCGTGTGCGTGTGCGTGTGTGCGTGCGTGCGTCGCGTGCACTGTTTTCCGCATCCCCGCGACACGCTTTATATACCCTCCACAGCCAGTGCTGCCACCTGCCGTATGTGAGTCATTATTTCACGTTGACGTCGAACATAGTCGGTGTTCACATTAATGTGACTGGACCGTGTGTAACATGTGGACACTTAAGCCATACTTCGTCGATCGTGCACCATATTGCACTTTGAATCAAAGAAGGCTTTTTACCGTGCAACATGTGGTACTTGCCAATGAACTTAAGTCTCTTTAACTTCTTAACAATTTTACAAGTCTTAAAAATGGAAATTTGAGTTAGTTTTCAAATAATTTCTATTTAAAGATGTGTTTAACTTATAATTGATTTTTGATGATACTTCTGCTTAATTTGCTTTCAGTTACTTATCCTTGGTGTGTAGTAAAGTAAACTGCAACAAGTCGACGATTAAATACAGTACTGACAAGATTTTCTCGATGGCAACGCTTTTAAATCCCAGTAGAATATTTGTCCCTAGGCACATGACTAAGTTTTACCTTGGAGCTTGTTTTCACAATTGAAAAAACCTAAATCTTTCGGAGTAACTTCTGTAATTAAGAAGAAAAATTGCAGCATACAAAAATGGAATGCCATAATTTAAAAAGGGAGTGAGGAAGTATACTGAAGTTTTATTACAGGGTTAGCTGGATGCTAAAATCTGAAAAGTGTACTATGCTACAATACTCTCCCCTAATGGATTACACGACATGCTCTCCAAAGAAATAGATAGAAGCGAAAAACTTACATCACAGTTTTAAATATAAAAGAGAAAAAAATTAAAACCGTAGGCTGACATACTGCGCCATTTCTTTTATAATACCACCAGACAGAAAACCTATTTTATGAATTAATCTCCAAATATGGGAACGTGTAACGCCTATAGTGGCGTTACGTTGCTACGACTCCTCAAGCATTCTACTTCAGCTATATGCTTCTACCACTGTGGGGCACTGTAATGGTATTCAAAGAACAGAGTGCCCAGTTTCTATTTGTACCGTGCCGAGCCGCTGGGCAATAATCTATAAGAATATCTTCAGTGACATCCAGTTGTGAAACACCGCCGTGATGCTGTGGAGCCACCCACGCTTCTGTGCTCGGCAGTGCAGTAACATGTGTCTGCGCCGGCAAGGTGATACTAAGTTGCGGCTTCTCATGTTATACATATCATTCGATCTACACTGGGTACGCCAAATCTTTAGCGTCAAAATTATGCATACGGTAGTGGATCGTAAAGTGAGTTTTGAGATATGGAGACAATGATCAGAAAAGAACATGAATGAGCAATGCGCGCGAGGCACGTGCTGGTAAACTCTTTGGGTCTCATAAAAAATAATTGCCTGTCGCATAGAAGTTTTCGGCGATACTTCGAAAAGCAATATGGAGTCGTCCGTGTTGTGTCCACGGTTAGGTTCATCACTGTTTACAATTCGTGACTGGTTGTCGAAGACTGAACTCTACTTGTTGAAAGGGTATATGGACATGCATTTAATGTATGCTGCCGAAGGATGTAGTGCCCGGAAACTTGAACGAATGTACAGAAAAGAGTTTAGCAACAGACATCTGCTTACATGGACGAAATTCATGGCCGTAGGTAGAAATTTACGAGAAACTACATTATTCGAATCACAGAGAGTTCGTCAAGGTTCTCGACAAGGAATTGTTCGCACTGTGTAATTTGAGGTGATGATGATGTATCATGTGGGAAACGATACAAAACAGATACACGTCGATGGGACTGGTAACTGTAAATTATTAAGAATCAATGTGGAGAATACTGATACATCAGCTATTACAGCCCTATAATATGCAAAATATGCAATCAGTGGCACCAATGAGATTGAATCCAGAGATCAGTTCCGTCAGCGGATTATGTCTCACACTATGCTTTGAGACTGGCGGTCATTACATTACGCACTTGCTATGACCTTAAATTATTGTTATAGATAATTATCCATTTCCGATCATTGGTTCCCTATTTCAATGTATGTACTTGCGGCTACCCCGCGCGGTCTCAGGCGCCATGTCACGGCCCACGTGGTTCCCCCTGTAGGAGGTTCGAGTCCTCCCTCGGGCATGGGTGTGTGTGTTTCCTTAGCGTAAGTTAAAGTTAGATTAAGTAGTGCATAAGCTTAGGGACCGACGATCTCAGCAGTTTGGTCCCATAAGACCTTACCATGAATTTACAAAAATTTTGGGTTAGGATCTTCTACGCATTTGTACATTTGATAGATGGCTTGAGACGTCCTGTAGAGTAAAAATTAAAAAATGCCAACTATAAAATAGATAAAAAGACACAAAGATTATACTGTGTTATACGGCAGAAAGGTAGGTAGCCGAATTTTTTAAAGTATGTTCCGTGATAGCATAAAGGCATTTCACCTAAAGTTTAAAGGTACTCACTGTTCATTTCAGTCTGCCACTTTAAGGAAATAATGCAGTTAGCCAATTTACACATTCACATTCCTGTTGAAAGTTGTTACTTCCCGTTAGACTTCAACTTGAGTGCATAACTGTTTTGATTCCGGTACTATTGTTCTGAAAATAATCCCCTTCTTGTACAAAATTTTCACCCACGACTGAACAACAACGTGATCTGACTTCTGTTACGAAATACTAAATAGTCAACACACTCCCGTAGTGAAATGGAATATATGAAAAGAACTTTAACACGTGTTAAGGTAATGTAATATTATAACCAAGATATACAATCATTGTAAGGCAACCTAGAAGTGCAGCTGCGTCATCTCAGGTAGAGAAAACTCGTGCATTGTAGATTTAAATAACACCTTGTATTGCCTAACACCTGATAGAAAGAAGCATGAATCACAGAAGAACCAACTCTCGATGTATTCGAGACTGTAGTACGAGTCTCGAAGTTCTCTGCAGGTCAGACATACCTTATACTGCCTGAAATTTTCATGCAAAGATGAAAAATCCTCTATATGCCTATGGCGTAGTGTCATTCTATTAATTCTGCGGAAGGCAGATTTGAGCTCTGCACATCAGCTACGACGTGGACAAAGGATAAAAAAGCACATGTGGACTGTTCATGAAAGTCAAAATCCAATACTGTGTTATACGGCAGAAGGGTAGGTAGCCGAATTTTTTAAAGTATGTTCCATGATAGCATAAAGGCATTTCACCTAAAGTTTAAAGGTACTCACTGTTCATTTCAGGGGCCGAAAAATGATAAAGGACAGACCTGAGATTAATTGCTTTTATAATTCAATAAGTAAGGAAACAAGTTCATAAGCAATAGATATGCGGTGTCATCAATGCTTACACCATAGCGCCTGCCGCAACATCACACGTCACGCACTCCACGGCCAGCAGTTTACGGCCAGTTCGCAGCGCCGCTCCACAGGGCAGCGCATGCGCGGCCCTTGTACGTAGTTGCCTCCGCCGTATCATAGCGACGCCGGCCGGCGTACCTTCGTGGAACTGCTACACACCGACGCCGCTCCAATCACGCTGTGCCACGGCAAAGCTGACTTAGTGTCGGCGGGTCTATTCATCTGCCGCCGGGGCTCAATAGCCGCACGCAGCACCACACCAGGCAGTCTCGACCTAGAAAGCGCTGCCGCAGCTTCGTCGACGCCTCGCCACTGCGGTCGGCTTCGTCTGGACTTCTACTCTCCTTGGTACTGGACTTTCTTGGAATTTCTACTATACAGTAACCCAGCCTCCGAAATCTTCCACGAACACTGCTACTCCCTGTCCCAGTTGCAGCACTCAGACCAGCCACCAAAGCTCTATCTCTTTTTCCGGTGCATGCTTAACCGCATCACTGATCAAATATCAACAGCGCTACATAAGGCTTGTAAACAGAAACGACCAATACAAAACCACGACAAGACACACACCCTACGCCACAACATGATACATGGGACAACAGAGGTATTAACACTGATATGGAAGCAGGTGAACATACACACACAGATGATGACATGAAGACACCAATATTATCAGATACAGATACATATACGGCATAGTAGCAGACCACACGACTGCAACAATACTGTAACTAAAATATACATGGAACTTAGAAATAAGTTAGTAGTAAAAAATAAAACAAGAAGTTTTCTTGTTTTTAGAATGTGAAAGAAGTAATTCTTTAGTTCTTTGGATCCCAATTTTCAGACATATGTGTGTGATATGTAAACTGCATAAAATACAAACTGTAAAATATGTGTACTTCATAATACTGTACATAAAAATATACATGCAGAATAATAAGACTCAACTACACAAACACTAAGACCAACATAGATAAGAAGTACCCTTCGGGAGGACAATGTGTGGGTGCGGGCAAATGGGGAAAGTATTGCAGTAACAAATAGTCCTTTCGTACCTCATACACAAACCACGTACACCTAATTACACGGCATAAACAGTGTTAGTCACCTAACATTACCGCTGGATATATTTCGTAAACCACATCAAATACTAACGAATCGATTCCACAGACCGAACGTGAGGAGAGAGGCTAGTGTAATTGGTTAATACAAACCACAAAAAAATGCACGGAATTATGTTTTTTAACACAAACCTACGATTTTTTTTAAATGGAACCCCGTTAGTTTTGTTAGCACATCTGAACATATAAACAAATACGTAATTAGTGCCGTTTGTTGAATTGTAAAATGTTAATTACATCCGGAGATATTGTAACCTAAAGTTGACGCTTGAGTACCACTCCTCCGCTGTTCGATCGTGTGTATCGGAGAGCACCGAATTACGTAGGGATCCAAAGGGAACGGTGATGGACCTTAGGTACAGAAGAGACTGGAACAGCACATTACGTCCACATGCTAACACCTTTTTATTGGTATTTTTCACCGACGCACATGTACATTACCATGAGGTGTCAGGTACACGTACACTCGTGGTTTCCGTGTTCAATTACGGAGTGAAATAGAGTGTGTCCCGACATGTCAGGCCAATAGATGTTCAATGTGGTGGCCATCATTTGCTGCACACAACTGCAATCTCTGGCGTAATGAATGTCGTACACGCCGCAGTACATCTGGTGTAATGTCGCCGCAGGCTGCCACAATACGTTGTTTCATACCCTCTGGGGTTGTAGGCACATCACGGTACACATTCTCCTTTAACGTACCCCACAGAAAGAAGTCCAGAGGTGTAAGATCAGGAGAACGGGCTGGCCAATTTATGCGTCCTCCACGTCCTATGAAACGCCCGTCGAACATCCTGTCAAGGGTCAGCCTAGTGTTAATTGCGGAATGTGCAGGTGCACCATCATGCTGATACCACATACGTCGACGCATTTCCAGTGGGACACTTTCGAGCAACGTTGGCAGATCATTCTGTAGAAACGCGATGTATGTTGCAGCTGTTTGGGGCCCTGCAATGAAGTGAGGACCAATGAGGTGGTCGCCAATGATTCCGCACCATACATTTACAGTCCACGGTCGCTGTCGCTCTACCTGTCTGAGCCAGCGAGGACTGTCCACGAACCAGTAATGCATGTTCCGTAGATTCACTGCCCCGTGGTTTGTGAAACCCGCTTCCTCGGTAAACAGGTAGAACTGCAACGCATTATCTGTTAACGCCCATTGACAGAATTGCACTCGATGATTAAAGTCATCACCATGTAATTGCTGATGTAGCGACACATGAAACGGATGAAAGCGGTGACGATGCAGTATGCGCATGACAGTCCTTTGACTCAGTCCACCGGCTCTCGCAATGTCCCGTGTACTCATGTGTGAGTTCATGGCAACAGCAGCTAACACACCAACTGCACCCGCTTCTCCTGTGACGGGCCTGTTACGGACCCGTTTGCGTGCTACGACCATACCTGTTGCATACAGTTGGCGGTAGATGTTTTGCAATGTGCGGCACGTTGGATGCTCTCTGTCCGGGTATCGTTCTGCATACACCCTGCAGGCTTCAGCTGCATTTCGTCGACACTCGCCATAGATGAGTATCATCTCCGCCTTTTCAGAGTTCGAATACACCATGGTCACAGTTCCTACAACACTACACTATCACAGACGTCTGGTAACACGGTGTACTACAGTTGATCTGCGTGCGGAGACGAATGCAGAATAACAATAGCAGCAAGCGCTACATGCGGACACTGCGACAGCTAGACCAAACCACAACAGTGCACTAGAGCCACACTCGTAAACACGGTCGTCATCGTAAACATGTCCCTGCAGAAGCTGCTCGCCGACCGTGGCCCGTGTTTGTTACAACACGCAACTGGACGTCGGAGGTTTGAAGCGTCAACTTTAGGTTACAGTATCTCCGGATGTAATTAACATTTTACAATGCAACAAACGGCACTGATTACGTACTTGTTTATATGTTCAGATGTGCTAACAAAACTAACGTGGTTCCATTTCAAAAAACGTATGTTTGTGTTAAAAAACATACTTCCGTGCATTTTTGTATGGTTTGTATTCAACAATTACACTAGCCCCTCTCCTCACGTTCGGTCTGTGAAATCGGTTCGTCAGTATTTATCCATAATAGAATATAACATGCTAATTCAGGTGTGAGAAGGTCGAAGTGTTTACCAAAGCCCTCCAATTTGAAGTAGCCAGGTAAAGTTATTTCTTTCATTATCTAAATCTTCCCTTTCGTCTATTATTTTCTGCTTAAGGGCCGGCCGGTGTGGCCGAGTGGTTCTAGGCCCTTCAGTTGGAACCGCGCGAGCGCTACGGTCGCAGGCTCGAATCCTGCCTCGGCCATGGATGTGCGTGATGTCCTTAGGTTCATTAGGTATAAGTAGTTCTAAGTTCTAGGGGACTGATGACCTCAGGTGTGAAGTCCCATAGTGCTCAGAGCCATTTGAGCCATTTTTTATGCTTAAGAATGTAGTAAAATTTGGTTCCCTCTTCCAAAATGTACTTTATGTATCACATGTCTGATATTAAAATAGTAATGTAATTATGTAAAAATCAAGAAAAATAGCAACACTGAGAGAAGCTGTAGAAAAAGACGAAGGATCTGTCTCTACCACTTGTTAATAGTTTTTAGTAGCAAACGACACACCACAATTATCAGGGCGGTGGGTCACTTCGTCATGTTAATAAATACGAAAAGAATTTCTTTTCTATCTACTAATGTGGAGGAATAATCTGTGTTGCTTACTAACGCCTTCTGCTATTTGTTGTACCTCTATTCATGGATACAACAATATATGTAGGTCCTGAAACGGACCACGAGGAAATACAATACCACTTATTGTCAAAACAGAAAAGAGCCCATATATATTCTCAAAGTCATGTAATACTATTAAGTAAGTGTGAAATTAACTTGAAAAACACCGTAAACTCACGAATGAATTAATGAAAGGCCGATATTGATCCTCGTATGTTAGAAAAAGCCTCGATCGGAATGAATAGAACTGACCTCACGTGAAATGAAAAAAAATCTGCAAAGCTGCAAATCATGTAAAGGGGCGTTCAAAAAGAAACGAGCCGGAGGCATAATTACAGGAATCAGTACCTGTTTGTTACACGTATTGACCCTGGCTGTTGAGACACTTGTGCCCTCTATGACACAAGGCAGTGAATGGCTGCCTCATAAAATTCCCGGGGCTGCAATGTTAACCAGTACCGCATGTACAGTTGGACGTCGTCGTCCGAGGTGAATCGTTTGCCCCTCAGAGCCTTTTTAAGGGGACCAAAAATAGCGTAATCACAGGGAGAGAGGTCCCGACTGTATGGAGGGTGGCCGAGAACTTCCCATTTGAATTTCTGCAGGAGTGCCGCGACTGTGTTGTCCGTATGAAGCTTTGCATTGTCGTGGAGCAGAATGACCCCACTGGTGAGATTGCCTGGTCGTTTTAATATGATCGCTTGGCGAAGGGTGGTCAAGGTTTGCGAGTAACGCTGGGCATTCACTGTTGTCCCGTGCTGCAGGAAGTGAATCAGAAGAGGGTCATCTTGGTCAAAGGAGATCTTCAGACTGGCAGCGTTGGACGATTGATGCATGCTGCTGCTAGCTCTGTATAGTCACGTCACGTGCACGCATGCCCTCTAGCGAAGGGCTGTGGACTTCCACGCTCTGGTCGGAATCACACCTCGTTACACACGCCACGATATTACCCTCCTGTCACCGATTTGCGCATTACAGAATCCTGCTCGTTTCTTTTTGAACGCCCCTTATAATATATAGGGCGGTCAGAAACAGACTGGAAAGCTTGTAAGGATGTTGCATCGGTGCTATACTGGGAAATAATTGTTAAGAAAAAAAATTCGATATGTTGCGCCATTCCAGAGTTAATTAGCACTGACGTTAGCCGATCAGGCCGTTGTGCGCTCGAATTTAAGGGGCCCGCCAGTTACAATGAGTGTTAGTTGTCCACGTAACGTAGATGATAGCTCACGAGACTGCTGAGCCTTTGGCTCTGGTTCGATTCTTACTACCGTTCCATGTCTAATTTTTCCATCGCTATCTTGTTCGGTTTTAAGAAACCAAACGAACATGTTAGGCGACACCGTCTCGGGCGGGCCGCATGAACGCGCGCAGCGCAACTGCCTGATTGGCTAATTTTAGTGTTAATTAACTTGGCAACGACGAAACGTATCTAATTTTTAAGCAGTTATTTCTCAGCACAGTCTACACTGCAACACCCTTACAAACTTTTCAGGCTTCCTCTTACAACTATGTAGAATTACGGCAATGCGAAGCTAGAAAGCGGTGCTCTCGCCAGAAATCCTGAATACTACAGCTTATAAATACCCGTCTCAGTACTACAGAAGACTCTAACGTGTAGACTTTACAAGCAGAAAAAATTAGTTACTGCAGCCTGACAACGCGAAGAATCAAGGCAAGAGCAAATGTTAAGAGTGTGCTTTGTTCCGCATCCGTGTGGGCCATGCGAACTCAAAACCTAGCCAACTGGCCACCAGTTGGTCGGAGACCTCTGACTTAAAAGTACAGCGTGCAGATATGCTTCATTGTACAACCAGAGCTGTGAGTCCCCTAGCAGACGAAAAAGTGAATAGGTAGTCTTGGAGCCATGCTAGTGACGTACAACTCGCGTAGTCATAAATAATATGAAAGGCTATCCACATGAATGATTATGGAACCATCTGATGCATGTTGCACCATTCTGACACCACCAAGCTATCCACCGTGTCAAACAGAATCGAATAACATATTGTATAGCGGCTTCTTCGGCACTATTCGACTGTGTAATGCCGCGACACTGCTATGCAAATACCCAAACACAATCCACAAATTACACGTATGTAGTGAATAAGCACTGGATACTTAAAAATTACATGAATGTCTAAATTGGAAAATATCAGTACTTCAACAAAATGACAACCAAAGGGACAAAACGATTACCTACACGCAGTTTACAAAGACTGTAGTCTCATTCCTTGGCCGAACGAGGCGGCGCAGTGGTTAGCACATTGCAGTCGCATTCGGGAGGACGACGGTTCAAACCTGCGTCCGGCCATCCTGATTTAGATTTACCATGATTTTCCTACATCACTTCAGGCAAATGCCGCTATGGTTCCTTTGAAAGGGCACGGCCGACTTCCTTCTCTAATCTGATGGGCCCGATGACCTCGACGTTTGGTCCCTTCCCCCAATCAACCAACCAATCTCTACTCGAAGAGCAAATTTTTGTTGATTTCGCCTTCTTCAGTCAATATAACGTCAGGACTCGTCTTCTCTATTTCATGGACTTCTATTTATTTCAAGACATGCATCAGGTTACCTTGTCTGTTCCTTGTGAAGGATTTAAGGATTTCTACACTCCTGGAAATTGAAATAAGAACACCGTGAATTCATTGTCCCAGGAAGGGGAAACTTTATTGACACATTCCTGGGGTCAGATGCATCACATGATCACACTGACAGAACCACAGGCACATAGACACAGGCAACAGAGCATGCACAATGTCGGCACTAGTATAGTGTATATCCACCTTTCGCAGCAATGCAGGCTGCTATTCTCTCATGGAGACGATCGTAGAGATGCTGGATGTAGTCCTGTGGAACGGCTTGCCATGCCATTTCCACCTGGCGCCTCAGTTGGACCAGCGTTCGTGCTGGACGTGCAGACCGCGTGAGACGACGCTTCATCCAGTCCCAAACATGCTCAATGGGGGACAGATCCGGAGATCTTGCTGGCCAGGGTAGTTGACTTACACCTTCTAGAGCACGTTGGGTGGCACGGGATACATGCGGACGTGCATTGTCCTGTTGGAACAGCAAGTTCCCTTGCCGGTCTAGGAATGGTAGAACGATGGGTTCGATGACGGTTTGGATGTACCGTGCACTATTCAGTGTCCCCTCGACGATCACCAGTGGTGCACGGCCAGTGTAGGAGATCGCTCCCCACACCATGATGCCGGGTGTTGGCCATGTGTGCCTCGGTCGTATGCAGTCCTGATTGTGGCGCTCACCTGCACGGCGCCAAACACGCATACGACCATCATGGGCACCAAGGCAGAAGCGACTCTCATCGCTGAAGACGACACGTCTCCATTCGTCCCTCCATTCACGCCTGTCGCGACACCACTGGAGGCGGGCTGCACGATGTTGGGGCGTGAGCGGAAGACGGCCTAACGGTGTGCGGGACCGTAGCCCAGCTTCATGGAGACGGTTGCGAATGGTCCTCGCCGATACCCCAGGAGCAACAGTGTCCCTAATTTGCTGGGAAGTGGCGGTGCGGTCCCCTACGGCACTGCGTAGGATCCTACGGTCTTGGTGTGCATCCGTGCGTCGCTGCAGTCCGGTCCCAGGTCGACGGGCACGTGCACCTTCCGCCGACCACTGGCGACAACATCGATGTACTGTGGAGACCTCACGCCCCACGTGTTGAGCAATTCGGCGGTACGTCCACCCGGCCTCCCGCATGCCCACTATACGCCCTCGCTCAAAGTCCGTCAACTGTACATACGGTTCACGTCCACGCTGTCGCGGCATGCTACCAGTGTTAAAGACTGCGATGGAGCTCCGTATGCCACGGCAAACTGGCTGACACTGACGGCGGCGGTGCACAAATGCTGCGCAGCTAGCGCCATCCGACGGCCAACACCGTGGTTCCTGGTGTGTCCGCTGTGCCGTGCGTGTGATCATTGCTTGTACAGCCCTCTCGCAGTGTCCGGAGCAAGTATGGTGGGTCTGACACACCGGTGTCAATGTGTTCTTTTTTCCATTTCCAGGAGTGTATTAATGCTCTTACATGAATTTCGTAGATGAATTGTTAATGGACCGGTATTGTTCATGATATAGATCATCATCGCCATCAACATCATCATCAGAAGCAGCAGCAGTCAGTTCGGTCATTTATTGATGTTGCCTCTTTGAGTCGGCATCAAACACAGCATCTCAGCAGGTTCGTCCATTTCTGCCAATCTTGACTTTCCCACTGCAAATGAATCCAGCTCTCTTTCGTAGGTATCTGCCCCATCTGTCTATTGGTATTCCCCTCTGGCTTTGACGGTAAATTGGGCTACAAACTAGTATTTGTATTGACCATCGGCAATCCTTTCTTCGAGGGACGTGATAAGCCTGCTGCCATTTACTCCACACACCAAAAAAAAAAAAAAAAAAAGTTTTGCATCACACCGGTTCCCAAAACTTCTTAAAATAGACGTTGACTGTGGATATTGTATCACAACGACAGTCCCTCTGACTGTTCAGAGATGTCACTAAACACGCCCAAATATGTAAACAACCAGATGGAGGACATTCGACAGCCAAATATGTAAACAACCAGACGGAGGGCGTTCGACAGCCAATCAGTTCCAGTCATTCCACCAGGAAGGAGGTACACGGCTCGTGTTGTTTGTATTTCAACCATGCCTAGACTGTTAGTACCGCGTTTCGATCGCGTCCGCATTGTTACTTTGTGCCAGGAAGGGTTCTCAACAAGGGAAGTGTTCAGGCTTCTCAGAGTGAACCAAGGCGATGTTGTTCGGTCATGGAAGAGATACAGAGAGACACGAACTGTCGATGACATGCCTCACTCAGGCCGCCCAAGGGCTACTACTGCAGTGGATGACCGCTACCTCCGGATTATGCCTCGAAGGACCTCTGACAGCAACGCCAGCACCCTTTTCGTGCAACCACAGGACGTCGTGTCACGACTCAAATCGTGCGCAATAGGCTGCATGATGTGCAACTTTACTCCCGACGTCAGTGGAATAGTCCATCTTTGCAACCACGACACCATGCAGCGCGGTACAGATGGGCACAACAACATGCCGAATGGACCGCTCACGACTGGCATCAGGTTCTCTTCACCGATGAGTGTCGCATATGTCTTCAACCAGATAATCGTCGGGAACGTGTTTGGAAGCAACCCGGTCAGGCTGAGCGCCTAGACACACTGTCCAGCTAGTGGAGCAAGGTGGAGGATCCCAGCTGTTTTGGGGTGGCATTATGTGGGTCCGACTTACGCCGCTGGTGGTCATGGAAGACGCCGTAACACCTGTACGATACGTGAATACCATTCTCCGACCGATAGTCAACCATATCGGCAACATATTGGCGAGGCATTCGTCTTCGTGGACGACAATTCGCGCCCCCATCGTGCACATCTTGTCAATGACTTCCTTCAGGATAACGGCATCGCTCGACTAGAGTGGCCAGCATGTTCTCCAGTCATGAACGCTATCGAACATGCCCGGGGTAGATTGAAAAGGAATGTTTATGGACGACGTGTCCCACCAACCACTCTGAGGGATCTACGCCGAATCGCCGTTGAGGAGTGGGACAATCAGGACCAAGAGTGCCTTGATGAACTTGTGGATAGTATGCCACGACGAATACAGTCATGCATCAATGCTAGTGGACGCGCTGCTAGGTATTAGAGGTACCGGTGTGTACAGCAGTCTGGACCACCAGCACTGAACGTCTCGCTGTATGGTGGTACAACATGCAGTGTGTGGTTTTCATGGACAATAAAAAGGGGAGAAATGCTGATTGTGTTGATCTCTATTCCAATTTTCTGTACAGGTTCCAGAACTCTCGGAACCGAGGTGGTGCAAGCCTTTTTTTGATGTGTGTATTTCCATTATGTCTCTGACTTTTGTTGTACGTATATCTTATGTTTACCGCTTTCTTTCTGTCTTCCTTTTTGTATCCTGACATTAATATTTCCAGTCGTCTTTGAGCATCTATAAATTTTCCAACAATGAAGTCTTTTAATGTCCATGTTTCGTGGGTGTAAGTTATTACTGGAAGTATCCATAGGTAAAAACTGTTTTCCTCAGTTCAGCCGACATCTTAGACAACAGAACTGTAGAAGCTTGCCAATCCAACTTAATACTCGTAATATTTATGGTCGCATGTCTCCTTTTATATTTGCAGGTTGACCGAGACAGACATATTCTGTTGGCCTTTGTAGTTGTGACCAACACATGTATTTCCCTGCAGTATCCAGTCATTCATCATGATCTTGATTTTGTCATAGTTCGTTTTTACGAGTGCATGCTGAAAAGTAATGTCTTCGAATTTTTTATTTGAAAAACTTAGGGGTTTTTATATAAAACATACGTTATTAACATTGTACAGGGTGTTTCAAAAATGACCGGTATATTTGAAATGGCAATAAAAACTAAACGAGCAGCGATAGAAATACACCGTTTGTTGCAATATGCTTGGGACAACAGTACATTTTCAGGCGGACAAACTTTCGAAATTACAGTAGTTACAATTTTCAACAACAGATGGCGCTGCAAGTGATGTGAAAGATATATGTAGAAGACATCGCAGTCTGTGGGTGCGCCATTCTGTACGTCGTCTTTCTGCTGTAAGCGTGTGCTGTTCACAACGTGCAAGTGTGCTGTGGACAACATGGTTTATTCCTTAGAACAGAGGATTTTTCTGGTGTTGGAATTCCACCACCTAGAACACAGTGTTGTTGCAACAAGACGAAGTTTTCAACGGAGGTTTAATGTAATCAAAGGACCGAAAAGCGATACAATAAAGGATCTGTTTGAAAAATTTCAACAGACTGGGAACGTGACGGATGAACGTGCTGGAAAGGTAGGGCGACCGCGTACGGCAACCACAGAGGGCAACGCGCAGCTAGTGCAGCTGGTGATCCAACAGCGGCCTCGGGTTTCCGTTCGCCGTGTTGCAGCTGCGGTCCAAATGACGCCAACGTCCACGTATCGTCTCATGCGCCAGAGTTTACACCTCTATCCATACAAAATTCAAATGCGGCAACCCCTCAGCGCCGCTACCATTGCTGCACGAGAGACATTCGCTAACGATATAGTGCACAGGATTGACGACGGCGATATGCATGTGGGCAGCATTTGGTTTACTGACGAAGCTTATTTTTACCTGGACGGCTTCGTCAATAAACAGAACTGGCGCATATGGGGAACCGAAAAGCCTCATGTTGCAGTCCCATCGTCCCTGCATCCTCAAAAAGTACTGGTCTGGGCCGACATTTCTTTCAAAGGAATCATTGGCCCATTTTTCAGATCCGAAACGATTACTGCATCACGCTATCTGGACATTCTTCGTGAATTTGTGGCGGTACAAACTGCCTTAGACGACACTGCGAACACCTCGTGGTTTATGCAAGATGGTGCCCGGCCACATCGCACGGCCGACGTCTTTAATTTCCTGAATGAATATTTCGATGATCGTGTGATTGCTTTGGGCTATCCGAAACATACAGGAGGCGGCGTGGATTGGCCTCCCTATTCGCCAGACATGAACCCCTGTGACTTCTTTCTGTGGGGACACTTGAAAGACCAGGTGTACCGCCAGAATCCAGAAACAATTGAACAGCTGAAGCAGTACATCTCATCTGCACGTGAAGCCATTCCGCCAGACACGTTGTCACAGGTTTCGGGTAATGTCATTCAGAGACTACGCCATATTATTGCTACGCATGGTGGATATGTGGAAAATATCGTACTATAGAGTTTCCCAGACCGCAGCGCCATCTGTTGTTGATAATTGTAACTACTGTAATTTCGAAAGTTTGTCTGCCTGAAAATGTACTGTTGTCCCAAGCATATTGCAACAAACGGTGTATTTCTATCGCTGCTCGTTTAGTTTGTATTGCGTTTCAAATATACCGGTCATTTTTGAAACACCCTGTACATCTTTATTCTTCATGTCTACCTATTTATTTTTCAACACAATCACCCTAGCGATGAAGACGTTTCCCCCACCGAGAGATCAGTTTGTTGAGACAATCACTGTAGAGTATTTGATTTTGTTGACAGAGCCTCATCCTCACCTCTGCTTTCACCACTTCATTACCGAAGTTCTCAAACATGTTCTTTAAATTCTGCAAAAAATGAAGATTGGATGGGGCCAAGACAGGACTAAGGAGGATAATCGATGACAGTGAACCCAAGGCGTCGGATTGTAGCAGATGTCACAGCGGTCGTGTAAGGTCTGGTGTCGTCGTGATGGAGGAGAGAGTGCTCCATGTGCGGAAGTACTCTTCGAATTCTAAACTCCATTACAGTGCACTATTTCTCACGCATCGACACAGTTACCTTACACACCGGCGTGTTACACACTACAATTCGTAACCCATTAGCGGCAGAGGCCTGCAAATATGTAGACATGAAGGATGAGATGTAGAATTTTAATAAAGTTTATTTTATTTAAAAACCCTTAAGAACTTTCACATACAATATTCAGAAGTATTTTGGACACCCTCGTAGAACAACTTCAGAACAGACTAATCGAGGAGGTACTGAATCAACTGTAGCAACGTATATATAGTATTACAGCTCATGTACCAAGAGGAGTGAAGCAATATGTTACAGCCTTACACGGATATGTGACCAAGTGACCAAAACGGTAAACCGAGAGAAATTCAAGTGCATACAAAGATTTATATACACTCTTTTTTCGTGTAGAATGATTGTGAATGGAGCAGGAAAGATAATAGTGATAGCAGTAGACGATGCACCCTCCACCCCACTCTGAATAGTGGTTTACTGAGTGCAAAGAAGGATTTAAGATCTTTAAATATTACCCCTATTGATTCTAAGCGTGTAGCGTACGTTCTGTCTGAGGAGTCGAACCGAAATGTGCAACACGTCAACCGCTTGCATACAAACAGTGGGTCATTTCGATTCAGTATGAGTGCTTTCCTTTACATTTAGTTTAATTCGAGGAGAATTTGCGTCTTATCGCAAATATTATTCTATCTAGAGTATTAATAGTATTTAACATAGTGTTATGAAAATGACCCGTAAATGGGAATGTATTCTAAGATGACGAATTCCTTACATCGTATGGGGCTGATAGACCGTAAAATGCTTTGCATCTAGAAACGACAAACTGGCATTAGGACAGAGTTTTAACTCTACTCAGCAACCAACGAAACTACTGTCATCCACTTTAGAGTCACTACGGTCATTACCAAAGCTCTTCCATGTAACAGTAGGCGTATAGAAGGAAAATGAAAGTGTGGTGCACCAAGAGTGTTGACTATTCTAGTTCCTAACTGAATTTAATTCCCTAAGTGTCGGTTTCTGATTTTTTAAGTAATTTTCTCTATCTCCGAAACTATGATAGTTACAATGTTGAAATTTTTGTACAATCTTCTCCTGAATAACAAAAGGTAGTATACCGATTTTGAAAATGATTGAATAATAATATATATTGTTTATTTAGGTTCTTATAGGCGGTGAATGTATGCATTCAATAAGAGACATTGGATAGCTTTCCCACAGCAGGCTGTGCCAGGTGCACGTGTGTCTCCCAGTTAGGCCGCTAGATGTCAGCCCCCAAAGTTACATGCGGCAAGCTATCCTAAAACAAACATTCGCTCAGAACAACTTGCAATGGTTCACACCACCTAAGAACCTAAAATTTCTTTTCATTACATTTTGCGGTTCTTACTGCGCGCAAAAGTTGAATCTTTAACTACTACAACACTGTTAATAAAAATTTGTTTTCCTCAATTAACCAAATATCTAATCTACATAACGGTATTATATACAAATACCTTGAATATCAAAAGCTAGGACTGAATAGCATACAATCAAATTAATTTACAAAAATTTCCATCTTTCTCCAAAATCACATTTTTCTCACAAAATTATACTCTTGAATATTTTTACCAAAACTGAATTAGCAAAATATTCACATTGAACTCTTCTTGAAATTACAATTTTCTCAGAACAAAAAGCTCTATATCTTTCACATCGACTTTAAGCAAAAATAGTTATTTTATTACATCGCTTTACCAGCATTCAAAAGTTTACTGAAATACAATTTAGGCACTGTGTAGGGTGTTCCTTCCTGAACCTTAACCAGATATATTCACTTCTATATGGGGGTCGTCTCTGAATTTTTTACAAAATCTTCACTTCGATATGGGGGTCGTCTGTTTTACTTAACACTTTTTTTCACAAAACTTTAGCATTCTGATAACTGTCTCTGATAAGCAAAATGGATTCTACTTAATTTCTTCAGATGAATACTTACATATTGGTAACATTACATTCTCGTCACTGGGGTACATAATCCAGCTCTCAGCCATAGATTGGGGTTCTCTCTTAGTCTTGCATGAGGTTCTGTACAGTTTTTTTCCATACCTGCAAAATACAGTACGTCTAAGTGTCCATGCTTAATATCTACATCCTAACCTAACACACATATATACTTTAGCGAGCAATTGCTGCTCTCCATTAAAAAGAAAAGAACTCCGTGAAAAAGAATTTTCGAAAACTTTACTGTCCTCTACAATTTACTTCTTATTTACACAAAGCTTTTTTTTTCACACAAATTCATTTTCCGATAAAATCCATTATCCTATATACAGTAGTTAAGTTTAATACTAATCTTCTCAGAAAAAAGTGAACTAACTGTCCCCCAACAAAAATCAACAGTACCCAAAATTGGCACCACCACTGAATTCTTTTTCCAAAATCTGTTATAATCATTATGCAGGTTACTGTTACAAATTCTGCTGATTCAAAATATTACTCATTCTTAACTCTCTTTCAGAAAACAAAATTTACTGCTTGCCTTCACACAAAATACAACATCATAAAATATCCTGCAAAGTTATCTCCGCCAACATCTGCGGCTCTGAAAAACATAATTACACATTACGTAAAGAAATAAAAAAATATTGAGCACTGAAAATCATTCTGCCCACCTCCTACACTCCTGCAACACCTCCAATATACGTCATACAAAAAGAGAAAACAATTTTATCACGTTACTAAACTTTACTTATGTCAGCTTCAGTAGCTCTGGGACACATCTTACATACTACTATATACGAAGAATACCTAGTCTATAGAAAGTCCTTATAAAATCTCTTAAAAATATCCTTGCCATCATCCATGGCTTGAGCAAAGTCCTCACATCTATCCTATTCAAGAAAATTAAAAAAAAAAAATTCTTATAGAACAGTACTGAACCTGCTAGCCAATTACTGTGGCTCTTCAGCATCTCATGATAAAATTACAATATATATATACAGTACATACAATAAAGGTCCTTATAGATAAACATTAAGTACGAATTAGGCCAACTTGTGTGGCTCTCCAACACATCTCATTCACTATATTCAAGACAACATACATTACTGACAATATTAAATACACTTAAGTCCACCTCTCTGTGGCTTTCAAGTCATCTCATTTATCGTTATGTTAGGTTTGGTCAGTATCTTAGTTCACTATTAGCATTAATGTGTCAGGGTAAGTTTGTGCTGTTTGGCTGAATAACAGCTCTGCTGATCACCTAAGCCAAGGATAGGAGGGAGGAGTATTGTTGCTGCAGTGTTCACATCACTCAACAGGTCCGTAACCTGGTGGTAGTACTGACTGGCAATATAAGTAATTGCAATGGATTGATAGAAAAGTGTTCCTTCCCCACTCCCAAAGGTGGGAAGCAAGGACGCATAGATTAAAGAGACAGATAGGCGACCGGTTTACGAAAACGAAAATTGAAGGAATAAACCGATCAGCTGGGCACTCTGCGGGCGCTAACCGCAACGTGCAAGACACACGGCCCTGGAGGAAGAAGACAGGACGGAGAATAGGGCAGTAATCCCGTGTAGTTACTACGGTTTTAGACTTCTTTCTGAATGTATCTCTTTAAATCAATAGTATTTCTTAATCCAAAAAGTTTATGTGACTTCACATACTCCAGTCTATACGCATTAGCATGCGGTTTCTCTATAACACTAAGGGTCCTACATACTCGTCTGTAAATTTCTTAGTTTCAGTCGTAAGTTTCTTAGATTTTTCCTTAGTCTTTACTAGCACTAGATCACTAATCTGAAATCTGGTTGGACTAGCTCTCGCATCATGTCTCCTTATTCTTTCCAACGCCTTTTTCTAATACTGACACGAGCTACCTTCTTCTTTTCTTCCATAGCCAATTCTGTGATTTTAGGGAGTTCTACTAAAGCAAATAGGATGTTGTTAGGTCTAATCCCTCCCATTAATTGTACTGGAGCAAAACCTGTGGCTTTGTGTTTTAAATTATTAAGTACTTCCTCAAAGTACCCCAAGTAATTTGCCCATGCTGAGTGCTTTTTATGACAGTACGTCCTACAGAGACGGTTAAGTTTTTCGTGATTCTCTCACACATGTTTCGCTGTGGAAAATAGGCCGAAATTTTGATGTGCTCTATGTTTTTCTTACTCAAACATTCTTCAAAACGATTAGATATAAACTGTGGACCATTATCTGAGAAAATAGCTTTTGGCGCACCAATGATGACAAAATAATCTGTCTCTAGTTTACTTACAATTAACTTAGAGTTAGCCTCCTTAAGCGGATAAAATTTCACATATTTAGTAAATCCATCTGGCAGTACGAACACATACTCACACCCTCCTCTTGAAACTTGTAGTGAGCCGAAAACATCTATTGCTGCTAAATCTAGTTTGTTTTGGGGTTCCACAGAGTACATCTGTCCCTGTATAATTCTGTTACTAGCTCGTACCTTTTGACATCTGTCACAGTATTCCAGCCTCTTCAGCACTCTGCACCACATGTTGTTAAATGTCACAACTTCAGCTAGCTTGGCAATGAATTTACGTGCTCCATAATGCCCATCTTTCTTACGTACAAAATCAATTAACAGATCTACATGTTGTTCAGGGAAACAAATACGCCAATCCTCGTTAGTGTTCTTCTCCTCCTAAGAAGAATATCTTTGTAAACTTGGAAATATTCTGCTAGTTTTGGAAAATAGGGGTGACCTATTCTACTTTTCACCAATTTAAGATTATCATCCTCCTTTTGTTCTCGTCTAAGGTTCTTACATATGCGTTTAATCGGTCTCTCTTCCTGTAGTTGAAATATTGCGATCAATATCTCATCACTAATGGATAGCGCATCTGCCACTACGTTTTCAGCACCTCCAGTATCCACATGTAACATCCATAGAAGAAAAAAATTTAGCCCCTTTAAACTTCTGTAATAGTTCTTCAATGTTTTCTGGCCGGTCACTCTCTGGTAAAACAAATCTTATTCAACGCCCTTGCGTCTAAAACCAGCCTAATTGAGCCGTCCTTCTTAGGTACTACAACCAACGGGTTACTGTGTACACTAACAGCCTTTTCAGTTATCCCCCAGTCGAGCATTTTCTGTATAAAATCTAGAACGGCTTCCTTATGAACTTCTGGAACAGCAAACGGTTTTTTTAAAAAATGGGCATCTTCTTTCACGGTCAAGTAGCATTCGTAATTTCGAACTAATCCGGCCTGCTCTGAAAATACCTCACAATGTTTATTCAGAATTTGTCTTAAATTGTCCTTTTGCATTTCAGTTAATTCTGTAAGTTCACCATATTCATTGTAGCCTTCGATCAATGTAGCCGCCCTACAGTATCGTATTGGAATGTCACTTTGTTCTTCGTTTACAATCCGTCTTTTTCCAATGAATAACTACAGGTTTTCCATTTATCCTTGTAATTACATCATTGGACCCAAAATTTACCTATCCTTCATATTTATGCAAGAAGTCGGCACCCATCAACATTTCCACACTGAGTCCATTTATAACTAGAAAATTCTGCTTTATGGCTACCCCACTTACAGTTATGGGTAATAGGACTTCTTGTTTAACCACTTTCTTAGTTTTTCCAGTAGCTACAGTAATGTTTAAACCACGCACTGGCATGATAACTACTTCTTTATTCTTTGGGAGATCATTTACCAAATTCTGTGATACAGCACACACTTCCGAACTGGTATCAATTAGGAAAGGAACTTTTTTTTCAAACATCATTACTTCAATAATCGGTTGTCCTACATATTCTCTCCTGATTACATTCTCAGGCCACTTCTCGTCTGTCGAATCCTACCTCCCTTGTGGAAATCATACTTACATTTACTGGGTCCTTCTTTTGCTTATTATTAGTAGTGGCAGCTCCCACAAGTCTGTCCACTATTGACAACTTAAAATACTCATCTTCTCACCATAATTTTCCTGTGATTCTGCAACCCCTTTCAGGGTATTGTCAGAAATTTCTACACCACTTTCTTCTTCCCCTTTTTCAGATTCTCCATTCTGAGTTTCAGAAATTACTTCAATTAATTTACTCAAAACTTCCTCGACCCTTACTCCCGCATTAATTCCACAGTTCGTTGGTAGCCTCTCATCTGTTTCGCAGTGCTGATTCACTCCCATTTACTGATCCGAATCTTCACTTAAATTTACTTGTTGATTATGATTATGGTGCTTTTGATCTTTATTTGCGCTGTCTATCATATAATGCTACGCTATTTGCCGGATATACCTTTAGTTTCTCCGTGTCACTGTCCTTTGCTCTCCTAGTGGCTAAATTATTATTACCAATATATTGTTTTGTAGGCGCCTTCCTTACAAAGGATGTCGCTAGCGGGTTTAACCAGTAATGTTTTCGTCTGTGAGCGCCAGGTACATCGCAGACCCCTAACAGTTTTCCTTCCGGGTGTTGTTGTTATGTCTAAGATGCCTGTCATCAGGCGGGCACCGCCTATCTGTTACATCATCAGCCGACAGCTGATGGCAGTCGTAATACTAAACCAGTTCGTTGAACCTATTCCCATTAGTACCTCCTCATCCTCTAAATCTACCTCTGTATCCATTACCTCTTTGGACGCTAATTCTGTTTACATTAACTTCAACTCTACTATCATTCTGTCTGACAGGAGGCCTATATTCTCTCCTGGCATTTTCTTCTTCCTTTAAAATACTTTCTACCCTGTCCAGATAGTGAATAAATCTATCAAGATTATCTCTAGGAGCTGAAATTATTTTGTTTCTCCAGTACAATGGCAGCTTATTTTCTATCCCCATAAGTATTTGCTCTGTTTCTACTTCTGAACTTAGATACGATAAGGTAGTTACCCATTTTTGTACAAACCTTTCAATATTATCTTTCTTGGGCTCGTATCTCTCCCCTGACCAAAATTTATTTAAAACATTCATCTGTTTCCTCTTCCCCTACTATTCTTCAAAAAATGCCTGTTTGAAGTCCTCCAACTTATCAGAAGCTAATTACCCCAAATTCTAGCTTCTCCCACTAAATTATGTGTAGTAAAACCTATTTTTTGCTTGTCATTCCATACATTAGGTAACACATAATCGAAGTTGCTCCAGAATTCTTTCAGATGCAAATTCTTGTTTGGATCAAATTACAAAAATTGTCGATGAGTTACATATGCTATTTCAGATGAGTCTGTTACACTGTTAGGTAGGCTACTGCCATTACTGCTGTTGAAACACCGTCCTACTTATGTTAGTCTACCGTCATGTTCACACAACTGTTCATTTACACTGGTTCCTATGTGAATAATGTTAGTTTCTAGGTTAGTGATTTTATTAGCCACTTGTGCTGCAAACTTTGTACATCTGGTTTCCCCTTATTTAATTTTGCTTTCTAAAGCAGCATGGTTAACCCTACAGTAATTTTCTACACTCTGTACATGATCATGAATTTTATCCACTTCGGAATTTATGTATTCTTTGAACTGTCCGCTACCCTCAGCAACCTACTTAATCTGGGACGTTAGTTCACTTTCCACTGTTACAAATGCAGCATTACATTCTAGCCTGACCTGATTAATGTCACTCTTAATATTATTGCCAAACAGAGTCAGGTTATTTGTCCACAATTTCCTCAGATTCGAAATTTTATTTTCCATTTTGGATTCCATTTCTACAACCTGACTGTGTAACTCATTTATATCCATACCTAGTTCATTCATTTTAGTATCAATGTCAGAACTTACTGAAGCTTTAATTTCTGAACCCATTTGACTCATTTTAGCGTCAACATTTAATCCCATTTTATTTATTTTTCGTCAATAACAGAACTCAATGACGTTTTAATTTCAGAACCCAAACCATTCATTTTACTATTAAAATCTGATCCCATTTCTTTCATATGCTGGAAAATATTCGCAAACGTATCTGAAACACTGTCTTTTAGTTCACAAGCCACCGACATTAGTTCCTGTTTCACTGCTTTAACAGTAACAGATATATATTTAACAATGGCTTCCACCGCGCTCAGTTCATTATTTACACCAAGACGACATTGACTCAGGTCAACCACTGTCATTATATTGCGATACATCAAAACCAAAATTCGTGGACTCACTTTCGTCCTTTTCCTTATTTAATTCTATCTTCTGCTCCTCATGTACAATTTTCTGCTTACTTTCAGCCATTTCAGACAGTTTTTCAGCACACACGATAAAGTAAAACACTTCTTAACTTTTGTCTTCAGACGTCTCCACCACAGCGAGATGGTACAGCAGGTCCGTACAGCAGGCTCAGCAAGGGCAAGTCGAGTCCAAGGGCAACCGTGACCGCCATGGCTCCAACCGCCCCGTCCATCTGGTTTGTTTACTGCATTAGTGCGGCGCCTGTCGGTTCTCAGTTGTCGGCACATCGTCTGCTGCAGAGCACTGTCAATTGTTCTCGCTGCATGGTACACTTCACTAATAACTTTGCAATCGAGTTCTTTGCTGCTGCGCTCCAACTACAATTCGTTAGCACACGTGTCTATTGTCCCACAATAGTTCTTTTATCACTTGCGTGTGAATACTTTACGAGTCCATTTAAACACTGTTGCTTTTTGTAAAGTTCGTACACATACAAACATTACTACTGTTTTTCACGGTCGATAAAACACCAATTGCGGCGTGTCGCGGTTTTAATGTTCGCTGAGTGCAGCAAGCTGCAAAGCAAAATTCACCTACCTCAGAACGACGTCTCCTCAATGTCCCTTTACTCGGCAACA
This sequence comes from Schistocerca cancellata, assembly GCF_023864275.1. Classification (NCBI taxonomy): domain Eukaryota; kingdom Metazoa; phylum Arthropoda; class Insecta; order Orthoptera; family Acrididae; genus Schistocerca; species Schistocerca cancellata. Next base: position 574,463,019 of record NC_064629.1, read on the forward strand.
TAGATACTTACAAGATGATGTGAAAGCAGTGTTGATAAAAAACACCACGTAATATCTACAATTACTGAGGCCGCGCAACTCTAGTTATGAAGAAATTTCTGTAGAAATACAGTATTAAAATTTTTATTGGGCTAAGAGGAAAATAATGTCCGAAATTGCCACACAGAAATGCTTATTTTGTCCTTGATAGCCAAAGAAAAGGTACTATTCAGTCCACATTTTAACTATTGGCTATTTCCTTCCAGTTCACAACTCATGCACACATTTCTCACGCACAGCAGCCAGAAATCTGTCCAAACCCGACCCGAATTAACCAACGTTTTCACAGTCATTAATCTCACGACTAATATGAGTTTTTACATTCGGTTCTTCTTGTGGATTTCTAAAAAAGAAACTGCTCGCCAAAAAATGCCCAGTGGTTGAATACTGTAACATGCCATGTGGATAGTATGAAGGTCAATATTCCACGCATATGACTGTCCAACAGATTTAGTCAAAATCTCTGAAATTTTTCCAACTAGTCCTAAGCAACAACTGCTATCGACTTAGCTCAGCAGTAACTCAAACATTAGGTAATTCCTCATATTACACATTATTTTGACTGGCACTAGTAACATGATCGTCCGCACTCAAGCTAGCCAGTGACTCTCTTCTTCCAGCCTCACTCCCAGTATAACTATCAGGTAACGAGCGGGAACCGTCTCAATTCTGATTGGCTGACCATACTCGCTGCCAATCAGAATGCTCGCTCATGATCATATTCGCGCCAATACTGACCTGCACCAATCCTTACACACAGATGCATTTGCGTCAATCTGACATACAAATATTAAAGTAATGTTTAATAAACGAAAACGAAAAGGCAATAATTCTGGAAATATTCTTTAGATACAGATTTTACTCCAGCTGACTTTCTGGCTGCTCTGTTACAATAGCAATCACACCTAGACTCACGTCATCAGCAAAGTGGGTAAATCTCCTAGGGTCATTTTTCCACGAGAGGCTTGTGTAACTCTTGCTGGTTACTTAAGATGGTATATAATGTAACATTAAAATTTGATGAATGTCCCACGTACACACTGTCATTTACTCACATTTACTCCCACAACAATATCAGACACAAATAATAATTTTGTGTGATTCTTATATTACGAAAACGGAAAATAATTAAAGTTTTAGTATGAAAATCTCAATAAATTAATTCTGCACACTGAGAGTTCTGTTTATGTTTTTTAAATGATACCAAAAGATAAACTATTCTAGTTCCTAACTGAATTTAATTCCCGAAGTGTCTTTTTTTTCCTTTATGAGTTTCGACTCCCCCCCCGAAGGGGGCAGGCTGGCAGCAGCTTAGTACGCCGCTCTTCAGCCTACAGAATTTGTTTTAAAAAGATGAAGATGATAAATAATAAAAGCACTCGATAAAATCGGTGACTTAAATGGTAAAATGGCGGAAAATTGTGGAACTTAAAACAAAAAACAAAGGGTTGATGATGCTAATAAAATACATATGAAGCAGACAGGCAAAAGAAGACACAGACAATTAGAAAAACACGGCGACAGTCTGGTTTCTGTTCACAAGAGAAATAAAATTTACACCCAGCGACAGCATGGTGTCTGTTCGCAACACTTTGGAAAGACGAACAAAACTAAACATTCTCTTGAACACGGCACTAAAAAAATTGTCACAAATTTGATATACTACAGTCGAGGGCAGATGGGGGCAATCTGGACAGATGACGGGAAAGGAAGGGGGGGGGGGGAAGGAGAGGAAAAAACGAAGTTGGGAGGAGGGGGGAAAGGAGCCGATGGAGGACGAGGACTCTTAAGAGGGGGGCGGGTGCTGGGCAGACGCAATAGTGAGTGGGGAAAGGCAGAGGAGGGGTATACAAAAGGACTCAGGGAGGGAAGGGAGGGACGCAGAGAGAGATTAGGTGGGGAGAAAATGGGATGGAAGGGGGAGAAGAGGGAGCCCGGGGAAAGGACAAAGGAAAGGAGGGGGGGGGGTGAGGATCAGAGTTGATAGGAGGGATAAATGGAGGGAGACGGGGCATCATCCGGGAGGGGGAGTTGACGCAAGCCATCCTGGGAAAGGAGATCCTAAGTGTCGGTTTCTGACTTATTAAATAATTTTTTCCATTTCCGAAAGTATGATAGTTACAATGTTGAAATGTTTATACAATCTTCTCCTGAATAAGAAAAGGTAGTATACCGATTTGGAACATGATTGAATAATAATATATATCGTTTATTTAGGTGGTGGATATACGTATTCAGTAAGAGGCATTGAATAGCTTTCCCACAGCAGGCAGTGCCAGGTGCACGTGTGTCTCCCAGGCAGGTCGCTAGATGTCAGCCCCCAAAGTTACATGCAGCAAGCTATACTAACAAGGAGACGGCCCGACTTTGGGTTCGGGGATTTGTCCGCAATTTTGTGTGGTGAAAGAGGACCCCTAACACCTCACGTGGTTAAAATATTAGGACGCACTACTCGGAAAATCCCGAGAAAAATGGATCCAAAGTTTCTTAAGTGCCTTATGAGCATAAAATGTTAGTCCAGTGCTGTGCGCCGGCCGCGGTGGCCGTGCGGTTCTAGGCGCTGCAGTCCGGAACCGCGGGACTGCTACGGTCGCAGGTTCGAATCCTGCCTCGGGCATGGATGTGTGTGATGTCCTTAGGTTAGTTAGATTTAAGTAGTTCTAAGTTCTAGGGGACTGATGACCTAAGATGTTAAGTCCCATAGTGCTCAGAGCCATTTGAACCATTTTTTTTTGCTGTGCAGCCGTCTGACTTACATGGTTAGTGCTCGGACTCTTATGCCAGAGGTCTTGGGTTCGATTCCTCCTCTATCATTTTTTTTTCTTCTATTGCTTGCAAAATTGCAGCGCATTGTTACAGGAGAATCGTGATATTAATTCCCGGGAAGATTGTATAAAAATTCATTCTATAATTCACCATCAATTATCGTCACCAATATTCCGAGACATGATTTAATATGCCTGGTTTGCCTCAAAATTGTCAGAAACTCGAAACATATTCGTAAATGTTAATGGGGCATGTTTTTGTACAGATTTATTGCAAACGCCCTGTGATTGTAAAAAATCCGCTTTTATATGTTGCACAAGATGTCGCAAAAATTATTGCTGTTTGTTTTTACGATAATTACCACTGCAGTTCTTGTTTATAATTTTTATATGTAAAAAATTGAATGTTCCCCAATCGACTTTGTTATTCTGATTAAAAAGGCAATGTTTCTCCTCATATGCTTTACAATGAAAAATGGAAAACCCACCGCCATGAATTGTGTTGTTGGACAAAAAGAAAATAATTTTTATGCAATAATGTAACTAATTTGTTAAAGGTAATGTAGGTTTGGGAAACTTTCTGAATAATTGCTGGAATAACCAAATAAAATGAAACAGAAGGAAGAAAAAATTGCCAGAGGAGGAATCGAACACGAGACCCCTGGCGTAAGAATCCGAGCCCTAAACACCGAGGCCAGACGGCGGCTCGTAAGTGTACTAACAGTTTATACTCACAAGGCACCAAAGAAACTTTGGATCGATTTTTCCCAGGATTATCCGGGTAGTGCGTCCTAATATTTTAACCACGTGAGGTGTTAGGGGTCCTCTTTCACCACACCAAATTACGGACGAATCCCTGACCCCACGGTCGTGCCGTCTCCTTGTAAAACAAACGTTCGCTCGAAACAACTTGCGACGCTGCATGGCGCATCTGAAAAGCAGGCACTAAAAACACAGCGTGCCACACAAGAAGAAAAAAAGAAAAATCTTCACCTAACAAAAGGAAACTATTTAAGTTGAATGCAGAAGGAAGGGAAACTAAGAAGAAAATTATACACTCCTGGAAATGGAAAAAAGAACACATTGACACCGGTGTGTCAGACCCACCATACTTGCTCTGGACACTGCGAGAGGGCTGTACAAGCAATGATCACACGCACGGCACAGCGGACACACCAGGAACCGCGGTGTTGGCCGTCGAATGGCGCTAGCTGCGCAGCATTTGTGCACCGCCGCCGTCAGTGTCAGCCAGTTTGCCATGGCATACAGAGCTCCATCGCAGTCTTTAACACTGGTAGCATGCCGCGACAGCGTGGACGTGAACCGTATGTGCAGTTGACGGACTTTGAGCGAGGGCGTATAGTGGGCATGCTGGAGGCCGGGTGGACGTACCGCCGAATTGCTCAACACGTGGGGCGTGAGGTCTCCACAGTACATCGATGTTGTCGCCAGTGGTCGGCGGAAGGTGCACGTGTCCGTCGACCTGGGACCGGACCGCAGCGACGCACGGATGCACACCAAGACCGTAGGATCCTACGCAGTGCCGTAGGGGACCGCACCGCCACTTCCCAACAAATTAGGGACACTGCTGCTTCTGGGGTATCGGCGAGGACCATTCGCAACCGTCTCCATGCAGCTGGGCTACGGTCCCGCACACCGTTAGGCCGTCTTCCGCTCACGCCCCAACATCGTGCAGCCCGCCTCCAGTGGTGTCGCGAGAGGCGTGAATGGAGGGACGAATGGAGACGTGTCGTCTTCAGCGATGAGAGTCACTTCTGCCTTGGTGCCAATGATGGTCGTATGCGTGTTTGGCGCCGTGCAGGTGAGCGCCACAATCAGGACTGCATACGACCGAGGCACACATGGCCAACACTAGGCATCATGGTGTGGGGAGCGATCTCCTACACTGGCCGTACACCACTGGTGATCGTCGAGGGGACACTGAATAGTGCACGGTACATCCAAACCGTCATCGAACCCATCGTTCTACCATTCCTAGACCGGCAAGGGAACTTGCTGTTCCAACAGGACAATGCACGTCCGCATGTATCCCGTGCCACCCAACGTGCTCTAGAAGGTGTAAGTCAACTACCCTGGCCAGCAAGATCTCCGGATCTGTCCCCCATTGAGCATGTTTGGGACTGGATGAAGCGTCGTCTCACGCGGTCTGCACGTTCAGCACGAACGCTGGTCCAACTGAGGCGCCAGATGGAAATGGCATGGCAAGCCGTTCCACAGGACTACATCCAGCATCTCTACGATCGTCTCCATGGGAGAATAGCAGCCTGCATTGCTGCGAAAGGTGGATATACACTGTACTAGTGCCGACATTGTGCATGCTCTGTTGCCTGTGTCTATGTGCCTGTGGTTCTGTCAGTGTGATCATGTGATGTATCTGACCCCAGGAATGTGTCAATAAAGTTTCCCCTTCCTGGGACAATGAATTCACGGTGTTCTTATTTCAATTTCCAGGAGTGTACATCACTCTACGCCAGACAGTGACTACGGTCGAAGTGATTTTTGCGAGAATAGTGACAGTTAGCTGAGTTTGAATGACTTCTCATTGCAAAGGGAATCAGATGAAAATGAAGCGGATGATATTTTATTTGATGCAGCCACAGACATACAGGTAGCTCTAAAATTCTGGACAATGGGTTTTGGTGAAATCTCGAAAAAAAATAAAACATTGTATGGGAAGGATTGTTTCTGTATAATATAGAGACCCGACTGTGAAATTTCTACGAAAGGGAAGAGTAAGTGGAACATTTGGATGGACTTACTTCCAGAACCAGCATTAGGAAGCCATGGGAATCTGAGACCCCTCTTCATTTTCTTGGCTGCAACAAATTATTCAGAAATGGATTAAACTTTCTAATAGACATTAAAAATACGCCTACAGAGATTAACAATATAAACAGTAAAGATAACTTTTGTTTTTTTAACTGTTAATTAAGATGCACTTTGAGGCCTAATTGTTTACAACAGATATAGCAATATTGTGGGTGTTTATTTGGATGTTATGTTTAGTAGACCTGTATTTATACCGAATAAATTCTGTTCATAATAAACGACTTGTCCATTTACGAGGGATATTTGAAAAGTAAGTTCCAATCGGTCGCGAAATGGAAACCACAGCACAAATCAAAAATGTTTTATTTGCAGTAGTTAGCTACACCTTACAGATAATTCTCTACATAGTCGCCGCTCCGACGTAAACGACAGTTGTAGCGTTGTACCAACTTTCCAGTATCGTCGTCATAGAATGCAGACGCCTTTGCTTTCCGCCAATTCTCTGCACTCGTCTAAAGCTCGTTGTCTGTGCCAAAATGTTGTCTTCACAGCCAGCGGTTCAGGTGAGCAGAAGTGAAACTCAGGATGAGCCAATTACGAACTATGCTTTGGGTGATCAAACACATCTAATCGAAAACGCTGCAGGATCATCTTCATTACCCCTGCAGAGTGCGGCCGAGAATTAGCATGAAGAACGAAGCGGGTGACAGTTACGTTATGTGGGCTGCAGGACATCAGACAAAGTCTCTCAACAGGCCGTCGTACTTGACGGGAGACATTATTTTTTAGGCATCTTCACGTGCTCGCCGTGTGCTCAGAATTGAAAAAAGCGACGTGCCGCGCTCGGCGGGCATACTAGAGACACTACCCAACACGTCTGTGCAAAACTTCATGTAATTTTCACAGTGATTTCCATCTGACGACCGATCGGAACTTACTTTCCGAATAGCCCTCGTATTTTCAACTGTGTTTCATGGTACATGACGGCATTGTACCTAGAGCCAAATACAACATTTTGTAAAAATGTCTCTATAACAGGCGGCCGGCCAGAGTGGCCGGGCGGTTGAAGGCGCTGCAGTCTGGAACCGCGCGACCGCTACGGTCGCAGGTTCGAGTCCTGCCTCGGGCATGGATGTGTGTGATGTCCTTAGGTTAGTTAGGTTTCAGTAGTTCTAAGTTCTAGGGGACTTATGACCACAGCAGTTGAGTTCCATAGTGCTCAGAGCCATTTGAACCATTTCTCTATAACACAGCCGTTTAAAAATTGATTATGCGTTGCGATTCATTTGATAGGAACTAAGGCAAGTAATACGATAGGTAAATAAGCACATCGAAAATCTTATTATTGCGTCTGCTAAGAGAATCCAAAAAAGAAGAAAGAAAGAAAACTTCCAAGGTACAAGCCCTACCCCTATGTATGGAATTTCGCTGCATGTGAAGTGTTACAAGATATTTTATAGAATGTAGTTTACATTACTGAAAAGTATTTGCTTAATATGTTCGACGATTACCTACGAATTACTCATCCAGTTTCATTAACGAGTGTCGATAGAAATCACCTCACTGGAAGTTTTCGGTGACGTATTTCACATACAGATACCAGGCTCACATAGCCTTTGACGGATTCTTCATTCACTGTCTAACGAAGCATTCAATTGAAATTTTGTATGAAACACGTCCAAAACTGAACCTCAAAATCTGATCTTGTTTAACTGGTGTTATCTGCAGTTTAAAATTAGCGTAGTGACATACAGTCATAGTCTGATATTGCACGGACGTTTGTATTCACTGACTAAGTAGTTATGCACTGATTCTTGTTATTACTTAATTTCATTCGTATTTATGGCGGATAAAGAGGAATGCATGAGTAGAAGTCTGGATCACTGTACAGTCGTGCTCAAAAGTATCCGACCGACCTGAACTGCATTTCGCCTGATTGTCATGCAACCGGCATAACGCGGCTGTCTAGCACGTCCTCTAATCGCTCCTTGGTACAGTCGTTTGACTATTGAAAATGGTTCTAACATGTCATCACTAGAAAACACTGCTCTGTATCGCAGTAATTCAAGATGTAAAGTAATACCACGATGCTACAAATATCAGGGAACACCTTATCACAGATAAGACTGTCCTTAAGGCTTGTAAGCTCACATTTATTACAAAAAATGACATACCTGAAATGTTACCACTCTCATTATTACGTCAGATAGGTAATGCACGTAGTAAGTTCGTCGTATTCATGATTTCCTCTTCAAAGTACCAAGCAGTACTTATTATTTAACACAAAATGACATTAAAAATTTAAGTTATCCACGAGCAGCTAGTTGAAAATATGTATGAACTTCAAATGACACGACGAACCGTCTCGTTCTGCATATGGATTCAAACCCAGGCCAGGCAGACTAAACAAAGATTTCTTGACTGACGCAAACTAACAGTCATTCCTGATTAGGCATACAGAGAGTGATATACCTCGAATTTAGACAGTATCAGTTAGCAAATATCAACTTTAAATTACATAACGCAAACATTTTTAAAGGACGCGAATTCCTACCCAGCATCTATTGTCCCTGTTAACGAACTACGAGAGATGTTAAATACTGCTTCTTCACAAGTAACTTACTTGAAAGGCCGTGAGGCAAAGCTTTAAGTTGGACAGGGATTCGAACCCAGAACCTAATCGGATTGATATCGAAGCACAACCAACTGTGACATATCGGATTTTCTCGGCAGTAGCTAGATGTTTTAACTGAAATGACGAGACGAAACATTAATTTTTTCCTTTCCAGGACTCCAACCCGGCACCTATCGCTTTTATATTCTAGAAAATACAACGTTAAATATGGGTTTGTTGCACCAGCAGCGAATATTAAATTTGAACTAATACTGCGAAAATTTTGTACTTCGATAGCTTAGAATGATAATCTTTCTGTTTATTTCAAAGGAAAACAATTGATTTTCTGAAACATTGTCTGTCATACACAACTTGAAACAGGTCATGTCGACCAAATCATATGGAAGAACTGACAGCGACGTATATCGGAAGGCAGTAAGATCTCTTGCCTTTTGGTTTGGCAGTACTCGATAGCCATTTCTAGGCGCAAGTAAATGAAGAAAGGCAGCGCGTTTTTGTTATCAAGTAACGTCTTCATCAATTACTTTAGTTTTAATGTAATCTACGAGTAACTGCTGATGTTTGATATTAACATGAAAAGGATTTGAGTACACTTACGAAAGAAATATAGAAACAACTATGAGAGTGAGTGATTTGTGATGCTTAGTTTGCAGTCAATTCTGAGTATTATTAACAACTACGCTCCAGTCCCTAAGCCTAGTTACAGAAATGCGAATCAGACGCATTACGCATTCCAGGCCGTAGCAGTTGCGACTTGGAGACACCAGCTATGGTCACTTCCCAGCCCGCTGTAGGATCACATCGGTTCGTCTTCTTCCTGCTGGTACTGTAAGTGAGATTTGGCAAAAAGGCAACGTATGTTTGGCAACTCTGTGATCGACGAGTTACTTCCTTGTGTGCTCCGAATTAAGCCTCAAAGTTCACTTGATTTTACCTGTCATTTCCATTGAATAATCTCAGTTATTATCGCTTGAGATGTAACAAAAGATTGTAAACTTACGGTTTTCAGCCCAGAAAAGTCGTTGCAGGTGGAAATCGCAACCAATCTCTCCTTTAAATAGCGGTTTACGAGTTCTAGCCACTATTAGCCTCGTAAGAGAAAGCTAAGATACATACCTCTTCGCCAGTTCTGTGGTAACGTGCTGACCTGTGAAAAAGCCTCTGTTATGGTTCGTAGTTCCAGTCTCACTGAATTCAACGTTTTTACCCCCTCTGTGAAAGAGCTACAAGCAGTCAGATCAAACATCAATAAAGAAATCGCAAGAAAATACTTTCAGCTCATACTGCAATGGTGAAAAACTTTCAGTGCTGCACAACAGGTAACGCCTCTTTCCACTGCTGACAAGCAAATTTTGTGTTTCTAGAAATATATAACTATATTTATGAAATGCCAAATTTGCATACCTCTTGAGTATGATACAGCATACCAATTAAACACAGACCCAATCATAATCTAAGTGAGTAGTATTTTACTAATTCGTGTTGATAGAGGCATGCTTGTGTACAGATACTCAGTTTTATTAAAACAGACTTTCGTATCGTGGGTAGTTTTATTTCATTTCTTATAATACAATGCACAATTTTCGTAAGGTTTCCTTTAGTGTTGTTGAAACAATAGCAAACATGAGAGCGAAATTAATCATCAACGATATATGCGAATTCTCTGATGTTATCTGCAACAGTCTGACGATGCACATGCAGTTTATTGATTACATGCATGTATAAAACTTGTTCTGAGTTAAAGCTGTCAAACACTGTTTGAAGAAGAATAAAATGCCACTACCACACGACAGCTAATGTAGAAAATACTTTTGTGACGTATTTGGGTACGATGCGCTCTCCCCATACATAATACAAAAGCTTCGAGATGCATCTGCTCCCTGGCTGTCTACTAAACCTGAAAAGAACAAAATCTCACAAAAGTTAGCACTTTTTCCACATGCGACTATTTTGGGGTGAGAAGTGAAGGGAATTATGTTCAAAGTTCCATTAGATTGGTAACTTCAGCAGACAGCAGAACTGAGTTTTAAAAAAAATTAGCAGTAAATGTATTCGAACTCGCGACATCTTATCGATGCTGCACGACACTTACCATTACACTACTAGCTGACACATAGCTACAACAGCTCCAGAGCTGAACAACAATTCCTCCAGATCTTCTGCATACCACAGTGATGCGAGATAATGCAAATGGCCGGGTCTAGACTTCTGAGAGAAACAGTTACAGCTTGTCTTTTGCGTTGCACGACGTTTTTTACAAACAGATAGCGCAATAGAATAGCTCAAGTGGAAAGGAACGCTTCATATTTAAATTTCTGCATCCTACACTGTTGGCCGTTCTGTGTAGGTGGCAGTTACGTGATTTTATTTCGGTGATTACAAAATAGAGTCGAATTTATGCACTGGGTAGCCGAGGCAGCTAGTTCATGGTGATTCGGTCAACCAAGTAAATGAATTTACTGAACATGCTGCAATTTACTACAGGGAGCCTGTGTGTCAGAATTCTCATCCAGTGTGGCGCAACGGTGTTATGATAGAAAAGTGAGTCACAGGAAAGAGGATTTGGTGGTCTGTTGGTCTGATGATAGGTACTTATACCTATGGTCTGGGTTCGATTCCCACTTTCGTTAATGACTTTAGATAGGGAGAAAAAGATTCCATTCTCTTCTGGCTACACCATGTGAAGAAGATATAATGGCAGTGTGGTCTGAAATTCACGTGAAAGATGATATTCTTTCTCTGCCAGGTAGACGTCAGGTTGAACCACAATGAAGTGTGGAGTGGCGACATGTAGAAACTCTATCGCCAGTAATCTTTCTTATACTAGTTATTTATTTCTAGTGACGAAACAAACGCTATGTAGGGTCACAGGACACATATTCCATCTTTTATCTGAGCTTCTGTATGTCGATAAAATAGGTTCTGAACTGAAAATGCAACGCAGACCGCCCTTAACGCGGAATTTGATCCCTTCATGACAATACAGTTCGGCTACAATTTGTTGTTTGTTCAAAACTGCAGATTCCTCAACATCTCCACGTATTACGCGTGAATGGGTTCGAATCCTGGCCCGGCACTAAAGATTTCATTATGTATTATCAAGCTCTAGCATGAGAACACCTATCTGCTGTTGAATAATAATTTTGATTTTTAATGTTTTTTCATTCGTTGTCAACACTAACGATATCTGACGTTTTTGACTCCCAGTGGGACACAGAACTATTTGCGAGATCACTGTAAGTTCAAGATGTTATTCCGAGCTGCTGGTGGAGAAAAATTCGGTAGATGACATCTCTTTGTGTGTAGTCAACAACGATATGTGTGGGGCTCTATTCCCAGTGAGCACTGAACTCTTCGTCATATTATTTTTAGTTCAAACATGCACACATGTCGCTGCTGGTGCAACAAACCCATATTTAACGTTGTTTTCTCTAGAATATAAAAGCGATAGGTGCCGTGTTGGAGTCCTGGAAAGGAAAAAATTAATGTTTCGTTTCGTCATTTCAGTTAAAACATCTAGCTACTGCCGAGAAAATCCGATATGTCACAGTTGGTTGTGCTTCGATATCAATCCGATTAGGTTCTGGGTTCGAAACCCTGTCCAACTTAAAGCTTTGCCTCACGGCCTTTCAAGTAAGTTACTTGTGAAGAAGCAATATTTAACATCTCCCGTAGTTCGTTAACAGGGACAATAGATGCTGGGTAGGAATTCGCGTCCGTTAAAAATGTTTGTGTTATGTAATTTAAAGTTGATATTTGCTAACTGATACTGTCTAAATTCGAGGTATATCACTCTCTGTATGCCTAATCAGGAATGACTGTTAGTTTGCGTCAGTCACGAAATCTTTAATAACTTAATAACTTAAATTTTTAATGTCATTTTGTGTTAAATAACAGGTACTGTTTGGTACTTTGAAGAGGAAATCATGAATACGACGAACTTACTACGTGCATTACCTATCTGACGTAATAATGAGAGTGGTAACATTTCAGGTATGTCATTTTTCGTTGTCTCGTGGTCGTGCGGTAGCGTTCTCGCTTCCCACGCGCGGGTTCCCGGATTCGATTCCCGGCGGGGTCAGGGATTTTCTCTGCCTTGTGATGGCTGGGTGTTGTGTGCTGTCCTTAGGTTAGTTAGCTTTAAGTAGTTCTAAGTTCTAGGGGACTGATGACCATAGATGTGAAGTCCCATAGCGCTCAGAGCCATTTGAACCATTTTTTTTGTCATTTATTGTAATAAATGTGAGCTTACAAGCCTTAAGGACAGTCTTATCTGTGATAAGGTGTTCCCTGATATGTGTAGCATCGTGGTATTACTTTACATCTTGAGTTACTGCGATACAGAGCAGTGTTTTCTAGTGGTCACATGTTAGAACCACTTTCAATAGTCAAACGACTGTACCAAGGAGCGATTAGAGGACGTGATAGACAGCCGCGTTATGACGGTTGCATGCGAATCAGGCGAAATGCACTTCAGGTCGTTCGGATACTTTTGAGTATGACTGTACATAAATTTTTGAAAAATTATGTCCAATTTGGGTGGGACAGTTATACTGTTAACATGGAATTTCCTAAATATACTCCGGTTAAGATTGCCGACACGTGGTCATGAAGTTGGCATACACGACCTGTTGCTATTGTTATTCGCGCTGTTGCCGATGCTACGTTTTAAATATAATTGGCGTATAATGACCGCAACTCTTATAGGCCACAGGACTAATTTTTGATGAATATGATGTATCAGATTCAATTATCTTAGAAGTTTTACGAAAGGCAACATTTTTAATATATTTTTTATTTTATTTTATTATTTTTTAAGGAATTTAGTGTACGAATATTTGTAAGATGCGTGCCACGTGAAATGGACGTAGGTATTAAACCGCTCGTGGCTTAAACTTTGTATAACGCAATTTAGAAACCGTAGGTGACGGCTTTCTATTCTATGAGATCTGATTCCGTGTTAAATTACTAGATACAGTACCCTAACACGGAGGAGCAAATCGAGTTGGGACTCTACATCTACCATCGCAAGGTGGTGCTTATCCGTAGACTGCTTGAAGAGAGAATTACACATACTCCGCTGCCAGGTTGGTGTCTGGCGGAGGGTACTTCTGCTACCACTGTGATTTTCCTCCCTCCCAGTTCCACTCGCAAACGTTGTGTGGGAACAATGACAGTCGGTAAGTCTCAGTATGAGCTATAATTTCCTGGTTTTCCCGTTATGGTCATTTAGCAAGATGTACCTGAGAAGAACCAATATCTTGCCTGGCTCGTCTTGCAACGTAGTGCTCAGAAGTAATGGAGGAAAAACCTCTGTGATCCATTACATCTGTCTTGTAGGGTATACCATTATAGTTTGATAAGTTGCTCAGTGACTCTCTAAGCGAACGATGGCTTGTAATCTATTTCTCACGTAGATGTGTGGTGTCACCGCCAGACACCACACTTGCTAGGTGGTAGCCTTTAAATCGGCCGCGGTCCGCTAGTATACGACGGACCCGCGTGTCGCCACTGTCAGTGATTGCAGACCGAGCGCCGCCACACGGCAGGTCTAGAGAGACATCCTAGCATTCGCACCAGTTGTACAGCCGACTTTGTTAGCGATGATTCACTGAGAAATTACGCTCTCATTTGCCGAGACGATAGTTAGCATAGCCTTCAGCTACGTCATTTGCTACGACCTAGCAAGGTACCATTATCATTTGCTATTTATCTTGTGATGCATGTATCGTCAGACCGATGTTCACCAATTATGGATTAAAGTTAAGTATTCCAGAAGCTACGTACCTTTTCTACTAGACTCAACTCCTATAACTGTTCCAGACCTCACGCCAGCCTGCGTGAGCTTAACGCGTGCCTTTCGGCTTGGCTGTCTTGCCAAGTCACAACAAGATGAATTATATTTCTTTCGAACTCTTCCAAAGAAACTGAGTCAGTCAGCTGGCTACTACGTATATTATATGGACGTTCTAATTTTTGATCCTCTGAAATGATAGTTTTTTTAAAAAAAAGAAAAGAACAGTTACTGTTTCCACTGACATATCACCAATCGTTTCATCGAACAACAAGAGAACTCTCCTCCTCTCTAGCTACAGTACGTCATTTTTATTTAAGTCAAAGGTTAACTGTCACTTTCTGCAGCAAACGCTAATTCTCTACAGGTATTCCTAAAGGAAGGGGAAGATTAGGGTCTAACGTCCCGTGGACGGTGGAGCATCAGCTCTGATTCGAAAAGCATGAGGTAGGAAATAGACCTTGCTTTCCGGAAGGAAGTGTACCGGCACTTGCCTTAAGTGATTTAGGGAAATCACGGATTAACTAAGTGCGAACGGACGGACGGGGATTGGAACCGCCGTCATTTAGGACAGGACTTTAGTGTCTTCCCACTGCGCCAGCGCAATCCAAGCGTTCCACTGAAGTTTTCTTCCTCACGACTTATCTGTATATAACATCATCCGCAAACATGGGGTTTCCAAGATCATTTGTGTGTAGCGTGAACGCTAACGACCATGTAACACTGTACTGGGGAAATCCCTAAATTCTTTCCCGTCAAACTATTCTGCCCGTCTTGAACAAATATGAATGTTCTAATGAAGCAGGAGAACGATGCCTAAAAACGAGGTTGACAGATAGACCAAAATGTCTAATCAGGTATGCCTAGGGGACAAACACAAGGCTGTCGACCAATGCCATGAATAGGGCCCCTGGAGTAACAACATTTTCTCAGAACACTGGAGATCGTTGCGAGATACTTTCATACTACAGAACCATCAGTTTAATAATTCGTGATTAGAAAATACTGACACTAATTATTTACAGGAGAATAAAAAAGAAAGTAATTTGCTAGTAGAGTGTTACTTAGGGAAACATCACTTTATGTTACAGAGAAATGTATTAACACACGAGGCAATACTGACCCTGTGACTTATCTTAGAAGACAGGTTAAAGAGAGAAATTTTAGATTTAACGATAGCTTTTGACAATGCTGACTGAAATACAATCTTCGAAATTCTGAAGGTATCAGGAGTAAACACAGACAGCGAAATGTTATCTACAACATCTATAGAAACCAGACTACACTAGCACGACTCTAAGAGCATGAAAGGGAAGCACTAGCTGAGAAGGAAGTGAGATAGCTTTCTAGCCTCCTTCACATATTATTCAGTCTCTACATTGAGAAAGCAATAAAGGAATCCAAGGAGAAATGTGGAAAGGGATTGACAGGTCAAGCAGGAAAAATAAAAGTGTTGCTGTTTACCGATGACATTTTAATTCCATGAGAGCCGGCCGTGGACTTGTAAGAGCAGCCGAAGGGAATGGACAGTGTTTTGAAAAGAGGTTATAAGACGAATATGAGGAAAAATAAGACAAAGGTAATGGAATGTAGTTGAATTAAATCGAGTGTAACTGCGGAAAGAAGATTAGAAAACGAGACACTAAAACCAGTAGCTTAGTTTTGTTATTTGTACAACAAAGTAACTGATGATGGTCGAAGTAGAGAGAATGTACAACGAAAACTGGCTAAAACAAGAACAGTGTACCTTAGAAAGAGAAATTTTTAACATCAATTATCAATCTGTTAGGAAATATTGTCTGGACGTATTTGTATGGACTGTTACCTTGTATGGAAGTGAAACGTGGTCAGAAAGCAGTTCAAAAAAGGATAGAAAAAAGTTTTTTAAATCTACTACTTGCTACCGTACCACAGACTTTTGCTAACACTGTGGTGAGTGATGAACAATGGTTTTGTGAAACTAGACAAAATTAGAGTCAGTTACTTCGCCTTTCCTCTATAAATCAGCTCTGTGTCCCCACGTGCTAATGAACGAAAATATCATCCACATACAATCCAGCACAGACAGTTCAATGGACTTCCGTAGGATGTGATTGGACTAAAAAAGGTACAGTCGTGGACAAAACGAGCGAGACCCCTCGCCTTTTCGTTATGCGGATCCGCACGGCTTTAAAGTCTGCTACACAGCATAACAGGCAAGGCGACGAAGTGCTACCAACATACTATGCACAGGCGTGAAATTGACAAACTATCTGAACTTTTTTAGACTGTTTTCAATAATTTGTAAGACTATATTAATGCTGATTAGTGTGTTAAATACAACACGTAAATATAAGACAGAACTGAAAGAAGAAACGCTAATTGGTATGAACTGTATCAATAAAAATGAATTTCAACTTATCAACATAACATAACTGTTTTAGTAAGACATAGAACCCCAGATTGTTACGAATTAGCAAAATATTATCCGCATTCGGCCGCGAAACGGTCTGTGTCAACGTTCAGACCAGTCATACTGGATTACCGTTGCTGACCTACCATGAAAGTGTGCAAATTTAGCAATGCGTGAAGATTCATAACGAAATTCAGTAGAAAATCATTCAGTGCCACACTTTAGTCAATTCCATTATTGACAGAAGCGGAAAAAGTAGGCAGTAACATGTATGAAATTCTACAAGAGTGTTATATTGAAATCCTCAGGGCGCCAGTACAGAATAAAGGTAGCGATAAAACGTATTGGGGGCGCGAGAATTTCTTAAAATTGCTTTAGTGATATTCTACCTGCCTCCATCGAGATTAGAACCGAAAACAAACCAGACCTTCCTTTCACTACGCTAGCAGACAACCCAGGCAAACAGCCCTTAATTATACCCCAGACATGAAAAAGCCGGCAATTTCGCAATGAAAATGGCAAAATGATCTGCAGTATCTGTTGCATAGAGCTTTCTGGACTCAAATACATGAATTTTCTTCCTTTATGTCACCGCTTATGTGACAATCATTCGGGATGTTTATTGAAATAACAAAATACTGTTATTAGAGAGTAAATTTAGTAGGATAATTCTGCACTACCCCAGGAAATAAACGGCTACATAGTTGCCAAACGTATTCTACACCGTTTAGAATTCTCCACTAGACTCGCCACAGCCAGAAAACGTTCATTAGCCGAAGTGTTTCTTAAGCTAGCTAGCAATGGGAATGTTCGCACCTCTAAAACGCGGTGGCATTAATACTGGGATGTGAATTACCACGTGTTTAGGCAAATGGATTCTATTTGCATTCTTGTAAACGTGATTTAGATCGAATGCGTAGCTACGATTAATATGGTCATGTATCGACTGCAACTAGAACATTTCGATTAAGGAGTAGGGGGTGTTATTTATGCGGCCGTCATCTTCAGTAGCTGTCGTAGCTGTTTTCGTTGTTAGGATTTCGACACCTAAACCGGTAAAAACGGAACCCTGCTAGTCTCACTTTCTTGACCGTCTATCGGTCTACCCAACCCCTAAATCCCGTTTACACCCAGAACGGGTGGACATAATAAGCGAAAATGTATCACACTTCTTGCGGTAACCGGTTCCTTGGTGGTGTAAAAAAGTGAGCTTCTATGTCAACGCAATCTAAAGATACGGCCGTTTATGTAAAGAAAATTTACGCGAAAGGTCAAACAATGGGTTCAAGAACTATGCGACCAAACTGCTTATGTCATCAGCCCCTAGAACTAGAACTACTTAAACCTAGCTAGCCTAAGGACATCACAGACATCTATGCCCGAGGTAGCATTCCAACCTACGACTGAAGCAGCCGTGCGGTTCGTGACTGAAGCGCCTGGATCCGCTCGGCCACCGCACCCGGCGAAACCCTATTCACCTCATGTATAATGATAAAATATACTGTCCATTGAGGATAAACTGTATTCGCCAGCAACTCCGAACAATGTTTGAATGTAGCTTCGTAAAAGTTCCGTCATCAAAAGATCTGAGTCGTCTGCAATACCCATTTATAAACACCCTAGGAACGTCGTATGCGATAGCCACTCCTGAAGACGCTGGCAGATACTGCAGTACCATAACAAGTAGGTAAGAATTTGTTGTTATTGGTCCATGCATGACACTTTATTTCAATATCAATTTAACGCGCCTAGGTGTTCGTATATGGCTGAAGCTAATGAACAAAAAGTAAATAAACAGCAAGCAACGTCGATGTTCAAATCAAATGAAAGTCACATGTCGCAATTACAACATTATTTCGTTGTTACATCTACATGACTACATCAACAGGATTTCTTTGCAATCCCTATTTATTGGCAGATGGTTCGGAGTATTTCTCTACCGTCCCACTCATTAACAGTGTGCGGGAAAAAGGATCACTTAAATCTTTTCTTGCGAGCCTTGAATTACATTATTACTATGGTTTCTTCCTGTGTAAGTTACCGAGGAAATAATGTTTTGGCATTCAGAACAGATGTTGGTGACTGAAATTTCGTGAAAAGATCTCGCGGCAGCGAAAAACGCTTTTGTTTTTATGAATGTTACCCCAAGTTGATTATCAAATCTGGGGCCCTCTCTCCCCTACTTCGTGACATTACAAATCGTGCTACCGTTCCTTGGACGTTTTTGCGTGCACAGTCAATCACGTCTGTCAAGGGTGTTATAGCAGTGGACGGACAAACGTAGTATAGGCAGTGTTTTCAGTTGGCCTGTTGCATATTCTTAGTGTGCGGCCAATAAAACGCAGTCATTCGTTTGCCTTCCCCACGAAAGTGTGTTTTCGATCGTTCCAGTTTAAGTTTTACTGGGTACTGAGATGAACTGACAGTGCTTCGACTTGTGTTTTGTCATGTAACCGAAAGTTAATTATTGTTATTGGACGTAGCTTTCGTGTTTAATGTATTCCTCATTCAACACAGTACACTCCTCGTACACCACACATAACTGTTTCAAAGTATTAAATTGTTACTGATGTTACCAAGTTGCAGTAGTCATCTTAACTTGCCGTTTTGAAACAAAGGAAAATATTATAGCGAAATTTAGCAACTAAGAAGCGGAGTATCCAAATAAATAAACATTTCCGGTTTAAGTAGTTGCAGTAGGTCTACTACACAGTAACGTAAATTAGGAGCAAAGTCCATTAGTAGATCGTTATCAGGAAAACCAGCCCTCCTGAAGCAAAATGCCGCTACAAGAAAGAAAATTTCCAAACATGTCAATGAGTAGTCGAGGAAAGTGGACGCATTCTGTCTACTGAATTCTAACGCACGCCACTTACGAGGGGACACGCCAAATGTAGTACCCCGATCTTGCTGAAACTTCGCTCAGTGAAAGAGGGGACAAAATAAGCGAACACGTGTCTCGGCTTATCTGCTTACTCTCTACCGCTTCTGAGAAAACGACGGTCAAAGTTTTCAATGCTATAGTGTAGATACCTCTTAGCGGGTAACGATTCAACTGAAGCGGTGGCTCTGCGGCTACCATAGCGACATTGGAACTTTTCGCTGCGAGTTTGAAACCCGGTTTTTCCTTTTTCCCCCCCTCACTCTCTGAATTATCTACGAATGTTTATACCAATTGATGTTGAAACACTGTTGTCGTTATACGTCAGTTATTTTACTGTGTAAAGAAATAAGTTAAAAAGGGCACACGTAGTGCGTAGTGGGGCGATCACTCTGTTGTAGAAATAATTCAGAAGCCAAGATCGCTTAAAAACAGTTTACTGGATAACCGGTTTCAACACACTAAAGGTGCCATCATCGGATCTGAATGTAGATTAACATTTATAAACCATTTGGATATAACGATACATGAGGCAGACCAGATTATTTTAGATCAGCTTGTCTCATTCGTTTATTATTTTTTAAATTCATTAATTACACATAAGTTAACTGGCGAATAATGACAACATTATTTCAACATAAATTAGAAAAAAACATTTGTAGATAATTCTGATAGAGAGGCAGGAAAAAAATAATAAAACAAACCAATATGGTCTCGAACACGGGAATCAAAGTTAAGAAGGAAGGACAGTAGCCACTGAGCCACCGCTTCAGTTGCGTTCTCGGCTGCAGAAGGTATCTACACTATAGTAACAGCGCGTTGATAACTTTGACCGTCGGTTTCTCGGAAACGGTGGAGTGTCTGCAGATAAGCCGAAACACACGTTCGCTTATTTTGTCCTCTCCTTCACTGAGCAAAGTTTGCGGACAATCAGCCTATGACACCTGGTGAGTTCCCCTCGTTAGTCGAGTCGCTTCTTACACCCGGCGAGAACTATGTATGCCTCAGAGTAAACTGCGCCATTTGGAAACACGGCGAACGGGGATAAACACGTTTTCCTTCTTATAAGGCAACC